>NW_026652276.1:227268672-227306306 GCF_009828535.3 Hylobates moloch | reverse complement strand
TATTAAATCTTTTTCCTGATGAATTTAAGAGATGTGTTTATTGAACAGAGACACAATTAATAGATAACTCATCTTTATAAGGCATCTGTTGCCATGGTAATAGTGATGTGACATCGTTCGAAGGGAAGTGTTTGTTCTAAAAGCAATGATGAGTAACATCCTGCAGCCTCCATTCAAAACTAAAGGTGAGTAGGTTGGGCTGTTTTCCTAGGTACAGACAAGAATGTAGAATCCTGACAATCTCTCTGAAGTACACGCCCCACCTACCAGTCAGAAATAGGTTCTTTTATTGTATCGACGTTTTTATTTTTTTTCCTGCTTCAATATTAAATAAGCAATTTTAAAAGTATTGCTTTGAGTAAAGAACAGAAAAGGAAGGAGTTTACCTTTGATAATGGGTCCTATTCGTTGTAATAATTACTTAGGCAGTAGACCCCATCTTTAATTTACATATTATATAACTACATTAACTGGAAAGACAACTTTAAACTACATATTAATAGAAAACTCCCCTAAATTACTCGAGCCCCCAAAACTTTCAGTTTTCAAATGTCTCTAAATCATCCACGGACTCTACTATTTATTCATTTGTGTGTTTAATATGTACTGTGCATGCATGCCTGCCTGTGTGTGTGTGTGTGTGTGTGTGTGTGTGTGTGTGTACATGTGTGTAGGGGGGAAAGAGGGGAGGGGTTGGTTATCTGGATTTCTCTACCTGAAGGAGGCGAAGCTAAGCATAACATTAGGTGGCAGATACTAGATGTGACACTTAGATGACTCAATGGTGCGGAGAATTTAAAAAACACATTTAGTCAAATTAACCTATCTTTCCACATGTGGGACTAATACCTAGATCTCATAACAAAGCCCATTACTGATGTGAGACCAAATCAAAGAGGCCCCGCTTGGAGGGTGTTGGTGTCCAGGAGGCAAAAATATCAAACCAGCTTAGAACTTAATTAGCGCTGTTAGGCATCGATCACCCTCTCTTGGTGGTTTTTTGCTTGTTTGTGTGCGTGTTTGTTTGTTTTCTTTTTCTTTATTCTCACTATTCCCTTCTACTTGCTGGGTTTTTGTTTCCTGCGTCCCTCCTTCTCCATTCATTTTTGTGTCTCTACTCTTTCTTTTGATTTATTCTGTACTCTTCTCTCAGGCATGAAAGCGTCCTTAAAGGGGAAAATTAATTGATGAGATGTGAATGAGGAAAGAGAAGCCGCAAACTCAGACTAAACCTCCACATTCTGCCATAAAACTGCCTCAAACTCGTGTTTCTCACCTATGATGCTTTCCTAACTAAACGACAAACCAACTCCGTCTAGGGTTACAAAAGAGTAAAAGTAACTTTTCCTACCACTTGATCTTTCTGAGGCTTTTATATTCAGTGCTTATTTTGTGTTACGGGGGGCCGTGTGTGCTTGTGGAGGACGGTGGAACACATACAATAATTTAACACCTGCTATAACTTGGGCATTATATTACTCACTTTCTGACCCTTATCTCATTTAATCCTAACACTGACCATCTAATTTAGGTATTATTGTCTTCCTTTTAAACATAACACCACAAATCTTAATCTGGGCAGAATCACAGTCTCTAAATAATAAACTTTGTTGGTTACAAATTAATTTCAGTCCAAAATATATAAATTTTTAGTATACAATCCAGAAGATATGTGTGTGCGTGTGTGTGTGTGTGTGTGTGTGTGTGTGTGTGTGTTTGCTGAAGAGGAATGATTACTGGAATCTTTGAATAGAGGAAGCTCAAGTTCAATTACAAAGTAATAGTTAAATTAAAAATGGTTGAGATTAATCCAGTACAACTCCATGTATTATGTAAAAAGGTTACATAGATAATATGGTATCCTTTTTTGTAACAAATCTCTATGCTAGCGACCACAGAAATCATCAGGCAGCTTAACATTTTATCACTCGCTTAAAAGTAAAATATATATAATGGAATCCTCCATGAGACAAATAATAAAACTAAAATGATCTTAGCAACACATTCACAAAGCAGTTAGAGTCTTCACAGTCATTTTATATGTATGACCTGATTTTGTTTTTTAAAATAATCTATCTGAATGAATATTACACTGCCAACTGAGGTCCTTAGTGATAAATTCATTTCCTCAATTTCATGACTAGGTAGTGGTTCAGTTGAAACTAAAACCTGGATTTTCAAATACTGAGTTGCTGCTGATCAACTTGTAACAAATATAATTATATTTGAAACTTTCTCCTTCTCTAGGATATTTAATGCATTCTATTCTTCCACGAAATTGAAATTGAAAACTTTCTCCTTCTCTAGGATCATAGTTAATGTATTCTATTATTCCACGAAGTAAAATACTTTGCAACTCAAGTGTTTGAGGAAAACAAATAGTTCATGTAACACTAGCAATCTTACTTTTTTTCAAAAAATAGGAAAACTTGCTAAGATAATATCCATAGTTTTATTCTCTACCTTTGTTTAAAATTGATAGAAAACTTTTGGAAGCAGCAGTGCTTGCATAGTAGCCATAGTTGCTAGAGCATGTGTGTCTATGATCTGCCTATTTTTCGTAACCCTACTCTCCAAGTAATTTCATTCATGAGATTTTATCTAAGGTTGCACCGAATAGGATGTATTCAGTTTTTCTTCCTTAAACTATTGTTATGTCTGCTTGTCTCAATATTTATTAGATTCTCCATATATAGTCTTATTTGAACCAAATCAATTTAATCTTAACCAATTGTTTCAAAAAAAGATTATTTTCATTCTAGGTAGAATTTTCATCTGTACTCTAGCAGACATTTTAGGGAAAGGAAACATGAAAACAAATATTTTTCTGTGTACAACTCTACGTTCAATTCATAGCACAAAATGCTTGCCTCTCCAAAAATACAAAATAATGATAATAATTACAGTCATACAAAAAAGAAATAAAAAAATCAAATCTCTTTTTTGAGAAAATAAATACCAGGAGTTAGTTACGCTGCTTTATTTTCCATAGCAGCCATGAATTCTGCAGTATCTTCAAAAGTCTTCAGCTTGGATAAACAAGTGTATAATTTTCCTTTTGTTGAAATTTTGGATATCAAATGGAATTGCTAATGAGCATAAAATATTACAAGATTCCTTGGGTGCATATTGCAATTACTTGGCAATAGACATTGACAACCTACTCTAAATTTGTTCTTGTAACTAAAGAAGAAAAAATTTACATTTGTACTTAAAGGCAAAAGAGAGAAAAATAAAGGTGAAGTTGATATTTTACTTTACCTGAAACCAGTACAAATGACTAGGTGTATCCTGCGGAGCAGAAAGCCTAATGAGAAACACATTTCAGTGACAGCTAATTCCGTTTTTGGTTTCGACAACCACCTGTGTAGAGACAGCTTCCTTTTTTTTTTTCTTTTTTTAAATTTTATTATTATTATACTTTAAGTTTTAGGATACCTGTGCACAATCTTCCTAATCAATATCAACTCACCTGACATTTCACGTGGGTCACCTTTCAATTTAGAGTGGCTTTAGGATATTTTTAATTTCCCAACATAAAAAATCATAAATTCAGTTGAAAACTAAATTCTTCAGCTTCTCTGAGACTTCTACTTTTCATGTCTGCTGTCAAACTGTGACATCATTAGCTCCAACTGCCTGGCCAAAAATATATGTGATATTTTGGGGTATTGGGAGGACTGGAAGTATGATCAAATACTGTCAGTTATTCATTTGCCATCCATCTCAGATATACTCATTCTTTTTCATTTTTCTTGTCACTATTGTGATATAGGCTCTTGTCACTTCCTATTTAGATTACTACAACTGTTTCCCATTGATCTTCAGTCTGTCAATCTTGGTCTCCCAAATCTTGACTGTACACCATTCACTGCCAGAATAATCATTCCCAAACTTCAATTTCATCATTATACCATCCTGTCCAAACCACTCAATGGCTGGCTCTGCCTCCTGAAAACTAATATTTAACACAGACTGATCCTAAAGGCCTCCGCAGTCTAAATTTTTTTCTGCCCGTTTCCAAATGAAAACCACTTCATTCACTGAAATTGGTCTCTTCTCATCCTCAAGATGTACTATAACAAATTTTAATGGAGGGCTTTCTTTATGTTTGAACTGGATTTCCTCTGTTCTACCAATTCATATCTTCTCCCTTTAAGACATGAGCCCCATCTCTTCCATGAAGCTTCTAATTACTGCAGTGCCAGGTGACCTGTTAGAAACCTGAACCCAGCAAGCTAAGAACAGCTAGAAAACATACCCAATATATTAGAATCACATCATCATGTAAATTTGTTACCCAAAAGTTCAAAATATTTCAAATATGTGCTTTTTTTGACATCCAGTCTGCAGAAAAAGAAATTATATATGTATCTTCACACAAATATATAGCATATACATATTTGTTTATATGTAAGTACGTGTGTGTGTGTGTGTGTGTGTGTGCACGCGTGCGTGCGCGTGCTCAGGCATATGTTTCAAGCCAAATTTACAGGTTAGGGATCTAAGCTCCAGAGAACACAAGTGACTTACCCACACCTAAGCTGGTGGCAGTTAAGTCTTAAACCTGGCCCTCTGGTTACAGTGATAAGTAGAGATGAGAAGCAGCATGAGATTGAGCAATACACTTCTACCTGGACATAAATGCCAACATATTTCCTCAAAATCTAGATACAGTCAGGTCTACTTTTATTTTTCCTCTGCTTATTTAATAATACACTATAATTCTTACATAAAATACAATTAACATAAAACTGATCTTTGTTTTTTTTTTAACGATGCGTTATTTTCATGATTGTAACTAAGGCTGTGCTATTTCAGATCGACTGATGATTTACAGTTCATTTAAAATCAATAATGATTCTTTTGGCAATAACAGAGTATTGTATGTAACACAGAAAAGATAACAGCATAGAATGCCAACTTCCTCCAATGCTGAAGCTCAAATCATGTAAAGAACAACAGCATTCTCCTTCCTTGTTTGGGAAGATACATAAAGGAATATATGAAGAGAGGTAGACCATGGTAAAACATATATATATATAAATAAATAAATAAAACAAGAAGGAATTCAGAAAAATTCTGGCAAAGGTTTTCAAAATTGTACTGAGATGAGTGGTAAGTATATGTTTTGGGGAAAATGAAAGATATATAAATAATCAGAAACAAATACTTTATTTGGAAAAGTAGGTTAATAAAACAAATACAAATGTGCTTTGAAACTGAAATAATGTCTACACAGAATTCCTGAAATATATTGAAATACATTGTGCAGAAATATTGATTTAGCACTAAGAATCTCCAAAAACTCCATTTTAATCTTTATCCCAATCATGGAGAGTCCATTCCAATGTAGGCCTCTGTAGAGAGTAGAGAGGGTTTTACTAGCCAACCACATTAAAACGACCTCAGACATCCACCCAGTTAGCTAGGTCAGATTCTGACTAACAGATGGCTCTTACTAAAAATAAATTGCTGATTTTTGTACCATGGACACAAGCCTGAAATCTTCTTTCTACAAGACAGAAGTATTCATAATGTAAATATGAACTTTAAAGATGATATTTTTGGAAGAACAAAACAGTACTTCAGACAAACCTGTGGGACCCAGGAGCTTGTATCCCATTGTGGATTACTGAATTGAATAGAAAAATGGGGGAAAAAAAACATACAAAATACATATTCGGAGATAAAGTGTATCACAAAGACAAATGCCTAAGGTTTGCATAATTTTAGTTGCAGGTGGAAAGAACATTAACTGAATAGAAGTAGACTGTGATAAAAATAGTTAAAATCCAGGGGCATTTACTGAGATTAATTTTCTTCAGTAAACCACAATATCCAAGAAAGAAAGAAGAATATTGTCACCCTAGAAATCAAGAGATGGTTTAGATCAAATTCAACTCAAACATCCAATGAGTTATTTGGTTTCCTGAGGGACCAGGAAAGATAGAAGTGGGCTGTTTTGAAGTTTTTATAGTAGAAAGGAAAAAATAGGAAAAGAAGAAAGGAAAAGAAGAAGGAAAAGAGGCAAGAAAAAAGCCAGAAAAGCATGAGATAGTTCAAGGACATTTTTTATATACATTCTGCCTAGACATCACCTAACAAGACATGCCCCTTAGAACTGTTTTACTTACTACCCAGTGATCTCTTTCCACTCTTGTGCTTCTAGAATTGTCTATGGGCACCTTGGGTATTAACTGAAAGGAGTTGAAGCCTTTTCTTTCCCTGACCCAGCCAGAGAAATTTTTCCCCACAGAGCCTGTAGCCGTTCCTTCAGAGATGCTAGATCACGGACAACTCCCATGACTAAGGTGTAGGCTCAACATTTCTTTAAATCTTAAATGTTGAAAATTCATGCCAAATATCGATCTACTTCTCTGAATATAAATATAATTCTTCCCTACCCTCTCTGAACATCTACAAGTTCTGCAAATGATGTTAAGCACACTTATCATTTGGCTTCACGTATCTAGTATCCCACTGCTAATGCCATTACATTTAAAATGAAAAGATGTAAAATTATAATATATAAAAATGATAATATTAAAAGAGGCTCTAAGCTCAAGGAGCAGAATTACAAGTGCATTGGGTCGCCGGGCGCGGTGGCTCATGCCTGTAATCCCAGCACTTTGTGAGGCCGAGGCGGGCGGATCACGAGGTCAGGAGATGGAGACCATCCTGGCTAACACGGTGAAACCCCGTCTCCACTAAAAAATACAAAAAATTAGTCGGGCGTGGTGGCGGGCGCCTGTAGTCCCAGCTACTCGGAGAGGCTGAGGCAGGAGAATGGCGTGAACGCGGGAGGCGGAGCTTGCAGTGAGCCCAGATTGCGCCACTGCACTCCAGCCTGGGCGACAGAGCAAGACTCCGTCTCAAAAACAAAACAAAACAAAACAAAACAAAACAAGTGCATTGGGTAGTCCAAGTAAGATCTACTCAAACTAATTCGACTCTCAGCTAGGCTGACTGACCTTGCAAAATACCAACTACGTGGCTAAGAAAGGAAAATATATTCAAATCTTGTGTAAAACATATTTTAATACAAGAAAGATGAAGAGAAAATATTTGAATTTGCTTGTAGAGAATCTATACTGATTTAAAGTTTGGATACACATATATATTTCCATCAATTGTTAGATGTCGTGATTTTACTTTTTCATATTTCTGGTATGGTTACGTAAGTGTTGGGTAGTAATAAATTTTTAGATTAATGACGAACAAATCATATGAAACAAAATTGATTAGAACTCTTATGCTCTGAGGTCCTAGTGGTTATCCGAGTGCAATGTAAGTGTATGCTTTAACTTTGAGGCTGCATATTATGTTTAGTTCAGAAATCCGTTATCTACTTAGCAATTTTCTACAGCAGAAAAGATGTAATTTTTCCTTAAAATATGGAACATAATAAGTGCAATTATTTGGATGCAGAATATACAAAACTCCACTGTAAATGGTGCATAAATGTGGACTCATTTCTTATTGATTTATAAGCCGTGTATAGCACAGCCCTCCGTATTCCCTATATTAGGTCTAAATATATTAATGTGGAACTGTGTAGTCATATCCACCCACTGTAAAACAGAACTACCTGAAACACCATACAGAACAGTGGCCCATGTAACGGTGCATTTGCAGAATGACAATAATGTAGGAATAAATTGAGCTACATAAAATGTTTATAATATTTTTCCAAACCAGGACGCCCGTGAGAGCTTTTATTTTCACTACTTTGGGGACATTTTCATTCAAACTTGCAAGTTCATTTCAGATTCTTAAGAAATCTGGGAAACTGACAGAATCATTTGGAGTTTTCTTTATTCAGCTACCAAAATTGGTCCCCACTTTCCACAAAAATAAATGATTTATGGATCTTAATTTCTAATCACTTGCTATCCACAGAATTCCTGCAATTCTCAAATTTAGGCAATAGCCAACACTCACTTATAGGAATTAAAAAGTCAGTGTTCTGGATAATTCAAAATGTGCCTAAACTATCTGAATAGTTATCATTAAAATAATTTTGTGTTAACTGTATCTGTGTTACATGATAAGTTCAAACACGCAATTTATCTTATTGAGATTTCATTTGAGCATTCATTTGTTATTGAATCTGCAAACACAAATTGAGAAACTACTATGTGTGAGGCATTTATTATGCTGGCACAAGGCCACATGGAAATGGAACAGAAAGGAGTGCTCTGTCACAGCAAACATCATGGAACTCATTACATTTTTGCCATCAGAAAAGACTACTGGGTCTGATTAAACCCAGCAGCTATTTCTCCATTGCTGATTCACAGCTGGGATGCTTTATAGCATAGAAGCAGAGAACCAAGAATATGTTAAGACTTAAAAATGTATACAGCTCATACAAGCTACTAAGGAGAATTTGAAGCTATCAAAGATTAGAGACTAAGACTTGTCCGAAACTCTGATTCAAGGAAGTGACTTCCATGTTGCGGGATGTGGCCAGACAGAGGAAGGCCAGCAAACAATGGACAGCAAGAGCAAGTTCTCACCCAGATCATGTTTTCATCAAATTTTCTCGTGAACTTGGATTAAGATTTTTATCAGATCCACCTGTATTGTTTATTGCTTGTTTTCAATATAACTTAAATTTATCTAACTCTTTTTGGGGAATAATATGTGGTTCTCATTCCACTCCCAATCATTCTGTGAATATTATATTTTTTATTAACCCATGTAAGTATTGTTAGAAACAGAAAATTGGTAATTGGGTGCATGGTTCTGAAAGCCAAGGTGGGAAGACTTTTACAGAATTCTTGTTAGTAAGGCTTATTGTTATCTGGCTGCGCTATTTAGTAAAATAGATACATGGGATTCAGATTAAAAAAAATAAAATATGGGCTGGGCACAGTGGTTCATGCCCGTAATCCCAGCACTTTGGGAGGCCAAGGCAGGCGGATCACGAAGTCAGGAGATTAAGACCATCCTGGCCAACATGGTGAAACCCTGTCTCTGCTAAAAATACAAATATTAGATGAATGTGGTGGCACGTAGCTGTAATCCCAGCTACTCGGGAGGCTGAGGCAGGAGCATCGCTTGAACCCGGGAGGCGGAGGTTGCAGTGAGCCGAGACTGTGCCACTGCACTCCAGCCTGGTGACGGAGTGAGACTCCATCTCAAAAAATAAAACAAAATAAAAGAAAATAAAAATAAAAATAAAAATAAAATAAAATATGGCAATTAGGGATAGCAAGAAACACAACCAAGAAAAATTAGACAGATTCATTCAGGAAAGAAGAGGCGATAGCTGGGCAAGTCTCCACCAGGCAGAGAAAGGGGAAAGGGACGTATCAGGTAGTGGGAGTCATATGTGCTAAGCATTTTGCAAGTAAGAGTTGTTTCTCTATACGACCTTCATTAATGATGTTTATCTGTTGTCTCTTTATTTTTTCCTTGTGAACTCATCTATTCCCTTGCATCTTCAGCTGCCTTGGTAAAGAAAACAAAATAAAGAATAATATCAACAGACTAATTCCATGTATATAAATTTCAAAAATATGCAAAATAAAACAATGTTTACAAATACAAACGTGTGATTAAATTTATAAAGAAAAACAGAAGAGTGATTAGTTTAAAAGTCAGTAAAGGCTGGGCTCAGTGTCTCACTCCTGTAATCCCAGCACTTTGGGAGGCCGAGGCAGGCGGATCACGAGGTCAGGAGATCGAGACCATCCTGGCTAACACGGTGAAACCCCGTCTCTACTAAAAATACAAAAAATTAGCCGGGCGTGGTGGCAGGCACCTGTAGTCCCAGCTACTCAGGAGGCTGAGGCAGGAGAACGGCGTGAACCCAGGAAGCGGAGTTTGCAGTGAGCCGAGATTGCACCACTGCACTCCAGCCTGGGTGACAGAGCGAGACTGTGTCTCAAAAAAAAAAAAAAAAAAAAAAAAAAAAGTCAATTAAGGCCGGGGTCGGTGGCTCACGCCTGTAATCCCAGCACACTTTGGGAGGCCTACACGTGTGGATCTCTTGCGATCAGGAGTTCAAGACCAGCCTAGCCAACATGGAGAAAACCTGTCTCCACTAAAAATAAAAACCAAAAATTAGCCAGGCCTGGTGGCAGGTGCCTGTAATTCCAGCTACTAGGGAGGCTGAGACATGATAATCACTTGAACCAAGGAAGCAGAGGTTGCAGTGAGCCAAGACTGCATCACTGCACTCTAGCCTGGGTGACAGAGCAAGATTCCATCTCAAAAAACAACAACAAAAAAAGGTCAATTATTAAGAAAGTGGTTACCTCTGAAGTTAGTGGAAACAATTTGAGAAGAGAAAGAGCATGTATGGGCTTCAAAAGAAATGGTTATACGTATTCCATTTCTTTAACTGGGCAGTGGCACTATTTTTTTTTTTTTCTTTTTTTAATGCTTCCAACATTTTCTCAGGGTATCTTCTTTGGGAAGCAGTCTCTGGGACAGAGACGGTGTGGAGGATGGCTACTGGAGTTTGCTTTGGGGCAAACACTGGTGAAAGGGAGGGGAAGGCAGATGGACTGGTCAGAGGGAGAAGGGTTGCTGTGATGTGGGCTTGACCCTCAGCCAGACTCTCAGGAAACCCCAAAGGGGGCAGCAGGTAAAGGCAGCTCACCTTCAGCACTTCCTGCAACTGGGACAGCAGACCTTCCTGGAAGGAGGCGCTGGTTGCTGCATATTACTTTGCAACAACACAGTATTTTAGGAAACGTTTTAAAAATTGCCCCAACTTATCAATTTATTGCCTTTAGAATCTGATCATTTCTTTTACTTGACATCAAAGAAAACAAGCGTTCTATACAGTATCCTGTGCCTCTTTTTCTTCCACAGTTTTTTTTGAACACATTTTCTAATTCTTCAGTATTTAGACATATTATCAGGTTCTAGAGACTAACCTCATTTAATTTGGTTGTGCATTCCCTTATTTTTGCTTCACCTATCTCCGTCTATAATTTTCATTTTGCAGAATTTTTTAAACTCCTTCCAGATTCCCAACTATTTATTCTTACTGAGGAAGGTAGAAGCAACAAATGAATCAGCTTTGCCATTCTTTTTTAAGATGCAACTTAGAATTTTACCAACTTTCCAAAGCAGAGAGCTTGTTTCTTTGTCAAAATTATTTTAAAAACAAACAAACAAACAAACAAGCAAACTACGTGTTGAGCATTTTTGCATGAACCTCAGCACAACAGCAAGACAAATTCCTACTGACGTTTATCAGAGTCAGTTCAATCTCACAGTCTTTTAACATTTCCTTGAAACTCATTAGACTTGGTTGTACACTCTCCTTGCACTTCCTGTGTTACCCAGATCATTGTCTTCTTCTTCTTCTTCTTTTTTTTTTTTTTTTCCTTTCTGATTTTGATTTTAGATTCAGGTGGCACATGTGCAGATTTGTTACCTGGGTGTATTGCATGATTCTGAGGTTTGGGGTATGAGTTATCCAGTCACCCAGGTACTAAGCATAGTACCTAACAGGTTTTCAAATCTTGCCCCTCTACTCCTCCCTGCTCTAGCAGTCGCCACTTTATTGTCTCCATCTTTATGTCCATGATGCATGTTCTTACCTGCAAGTGGGGGATCACGGTCTTTATCAAACTGTGTTATTATTCTTAGTTTTCTTTGTTGACTTTCTCCAGGTTGAGATAATTTTGACGTACTTTTTAAAAAATTTTAAATGTCTAATATTATACTTTCCTTTGCCCCCAAAATCTTTCTATGCTGTCTATCAAGATTTCTGTTATACCTCTAGTTACCTTTTTTCTTTTATCTGATTGTATTAGAGAACACAAATGCACCTTCTTTATGAAACTGTTTAACTCTTGAACAAGTTTTTCCCAAAATAAATAAGATGCTTGTTAAGTCTGCCATGTATGCATGTATTTTTAATCAACTACGATTACACTAAACGATATTGCTCTCACACTATTCCAAAGTATTATTCAATATTTCAATAACAGGAAGACATTATAACTTTGTGCTAAATAATCAATAATTTTATCTAGCATATGTAAATATAGTTATGTGATTACTAGATCAACATTACTTGAATTCATTGTTTAACTTGAGATGCACAGAATTTGTATTTCATTTGGGATTTATTCAAATAGTTATTTTTCAAGGAAATTCAATAATTATAAATCAGGAGATTAACACTCTGAAATGTATTCTTATCCATCATAGAAGTAAATAAAAGCACCCAAAACCATTTAATCTAAGGATGCACTTTCTCTAAATTCACCCAAATTATTTCCTGTAGAATTTATTGAACAGGCTGTTCCAAGAGATGGCTAGACAGTCTGGAAAAGATGCAGAATGATCAATTGAAACGACAACCACATTTAACTTTATCAGAAATGACCTGAAAACCTATTTACTACCGTCATCTTTTGCATTAGTCTGTGTAATACTGCTTTTAATGAAAGTGACAAGCTTACTTTAACTAATTACTTAGAGATACTGAAATCAGTCATGTCAATGACTCCATCACAAATACTTGGCTTTTGTATTAGTTTTTCTTAAAGGCAAAATAATTACCAGAACATTCTACATTTTAAGGAATAGCAGACCACATGGTAGTAATATAGTTAAGAAGTGGTAATATACTTGAAAACTTATTAAAATTAATACCCTAACTTTCAAATATGATAGAGTTCATAAATTCTTTACAAATAGTTTAGGCTACTTGAATGATGGAAGTCTTCTGTATATTGTCATTTGTTAGCATTAAATTATTAAATAGCCATTAATCCCCCAATGATACCGCTTTGTAATTAGAACAGTTTAAAGAGGGACAAAATAAAAGTATATTGAAATAAATTTGAATGTATGAACAATATATTACTGAAGAGATATATGTAAGCCATATTAATTTTCACAACTATGCACACAATCATCAAAACACTATAGCTGTCTTCACAGGTAGTGTGCCAAGCACAATAAAGTATTAAGTAGGGATATTTTAGATCAGACTTTTTTGTTTTAGGATTAATTAGTTGCCTGTCAATTATTCAACAACTGGTCTGATCAGAAGATGAAGCCTAATCAGGCTTTTCAATGACTAAAATCATCAAACAATTATGAGCAATTTCAGTCATTTATTATGCTTAAAACTATTATTCTTTTATTATGCTTCAGATTCCTGATTACTTCACAATCAGCATTTTCTACTGGAATCTGGAATAAATATTGTTGGGGAAAGCTGTCCAAATGAATAAAGGAAAGGGAATTTGGGAAAAGGGTGAAAAGATAGATTAAATGTACTCACTAATCTGTAGTAATGATCCTTTCTATCAGTTTGTATTAGGTAAAATTTAACAGAGTTAACCAGTGTTGAAAACAACAGCCTGTTGAAACACATTTGGTAAGCATTGTTGTAGTTCAAATGCAGCCCTGCTGTAATGAAATTGTGTGTAGGAAAGATGAAGTTCTACGAAACAGCACAGAATTCCTAATAGTGGTGCTGCAAAAACTTATTTGAAAGCTGATGTGATGCCACTCCCGGCCACTCACATGAAAGTCAGAATTCTCACATCTCAGATCCTCTGACCTGGTGCATACTTCACTTTGTATCAGCTTTTACCAAAAAGAAGGGGAAGTGAAGGGAACCTAATCCCCTAACTTGGTATTCAAGAATTGCTTCTTTGCTGGTTAGTTGGAAGTAAAAACAACTTTTTGATTCTAGTTTAAATCATCATTTCCCTCAGTGTTTAGAACCCAATCAGCTTTTATGGTGTAGCCCAGCGTAAACAGTCAAAACCAGACCACAGGTCCAATCAAAGGCCTGGAATTCAAATGCCCACCACTTAAGTCAATAAGTGACTCAACAAAAGAGCAAAGAAAATAATTTCCAACTTCCAAATAATAATTTTCACACACCATATATGTGATAATTCCTGATAAAATTGATTTCAATAACTAGATTTGATTCTTAATGTCTTAGCCAAAGAATCATATAAAAAAACAACAACATAAACAAATGAATTCTCATTTTCCGGACTATGAAAATACGTTTCATATAATAACCTATCCTGCAGTATCAATCTCTAGTACTCTGAAACAAGACAGGTCTGAAGACAGCATGCAAAGTCTCAGAATATCCCATTTTTAAATGCCTCTCCAGAAACTGGTTAAAAATTTAGCCATCCTGTGTAAAGGGAAGTGATTCTGCCACACATACATGGAATGCACAGAAATTCTATGATTTGATGATTTAAAGAGACTAGGGAACAGCCCACCTAATACTTTTCTACAAATGAGTCCTAGGACTTCAATTTACCCTACACACCTCACTAAAAGTCACATTGAAGAATTAGAGCTGGAACTGCTAATAGCTCTGGAACTTAGATGGAGGGAGAACAAGACCCACAGCTGGGTAGGTTTCTGACTGTTCTGTGCTGCAGACTTGCACCTTAATGCTTTGCTCAAGGCCACTCTACAATCTGAGTCCTTTTTGCTATCCTGCCGTATTTTAATCCCTTTAAAAAAACAAACTTCATAATCTTTACTCTTTAGTGGGGAAAAATTTAGCTAGCTACTGTTGCCTTTATAGTCTGTGAGTATTTGGACTCAAGACTGCAACGTCTTGCACCAGAAAACACAAACACAAATAAAGGGCTGTGTGTGTGTGTGTGTGTGTGTGTGTGTGTGTGTGTGTGTGTCGTGTGTATGTGTTTAGACTACTCAAAGAGGCTTTAGCTGGGGATACTGTGATGGGCAGGGCTTCTGACCATCTTTCTGAAAAGCTCCAATCTAACTGAACAAATCACAAAAGCTGGCCAATTAAAGCAGACACCAGTCTAGGTTCAGAAACTGAATGATCATAGACTGCAAAAAAGGCAGCTAGAAAATGGAAGTAAAGTTGATGGGGTCCAAGCACTGAGGCAGGCTACAGTGTCATTAAAATTCAGGAGAGTATTTGCAGCCAGAATGATGCAGTGAAACAACTCTCAAATTCATTCCCGCTTGCCCAGCCAATCCGGAAACAACTTTTTCTTAACATTTTGTGATCAAAGTCATTTATAAGATTTTCCAACATAGTGTGCTAAGCGTGGTGCTAGGCTGCCCATTTATGAAGCACTCAATATTAGAATGCATGATGGATCACTTCAGAATAACGTGCTCAGTATTAAAAATGATGACAAGTTCGCAAATAGTGAAAATATTAGCTGTGGAATTGGAGGAGGAGAAGGAGGAGGAAGAGAAAAAGAGGGAAGAAGATGCAACTATGTGTTTACAGACTTACTATTTCAAAAACTATCTTTCCCATCTACACATCTAATGGGTTTTACGGATTACTGTTAATTAGCTTATGTTTCCAATTTCCACAAGGCAGATGAGTTAACAAATAAGAGGTTTTCTTCTATTCTCTAAAATAATTCATTTTAGGACAATATACTCAATATGATTTGTTATGAAGATTGCTTCTGCCATCACTGAGACAATTTCCTTCCAAAGCCACACCCTTATGAAATATTCTGATAGGGAGGGGGAAAGACAATAAATCTGCCTTAAAAACTTTACTTGTATTGACAGGGTTTTTGCGGTTTCACTTATTTGTTGTTTTGAGAGAAAGGAAAGAGAGCCAAAAAAAAAAAAAAAATAGTTTCAAAGGAAAGACACTGAGCAAAATAAAAGTATTCTGTTGAGATGGTTCATTAATGAACTGTTTTTTTTGTGGTCAAAAAATGAACTCTTTGTTTTGAAAATGCATTGTGACCAAGTTGAATATAAGAAAATGAGTAGGAGATAATGTAAAATAATAGCAGGACTAAACACATTGTATATCCATGTTTCCTGATCTGGTCTCAAATTCAGGTGTTCTAAAGCACTGCTTCTCAAATCATTCCTCCCAGGCTCACCTAAAATAGTGATCCACACCAAACAAAGGATGTCAACTTTTCTCTGTTTTTATGGGAAACAGATAAGTGAATGGATTGTATTTTATTATTTTTTACAACCCTCCCATTATTTTTTAAATTTTAGCACTTGTTAACACTATATTAGAATCTAGTATTGATGAAAAATTATTTTTGTCAAAATATTTTAAGTTACTTTGTCTATATAGATACACACAAATACACAAATGTATATATCTGTATACATGTATATATATACATACATACATGTACATATGTATGCATGTGTATATATTACTTGCATGCATACATGTGTATATATGTATATACATGTGTATATATGCATGTGCATGTGTGTATATATGTATGTATGTGTGTGTGTATTATATATATTACTTGCATACTGTGATAACTAGTGGCTTTGTCACAATTGTGAACAATGTTCCTGACATGTAGTTAACAGGTTGGCAAGATAATTTAACACATTAATTCCACTGGACAGAAACATTTATTTACATTGAAGAGTAGATTACCTTTGCTTAGAATTTGGAACTAATGGGGGTAGCAGGAGACAAAAAGAAGGGAAAGAGGAAGAGACAGAAGAATTCAAAAAGAAAGGTGAATACATGGAGATTGTGGCAACAGTACGCATAATTCTGGCAAAACTCATTTAATACAACAAAGCCCTTGAGGAAACATAGAATAGATTATCAGAGACAGGAAGAACTGAGCAAGATAATAGTTCTCTTCTTGTATTCATCACTGCCCTTTTTGTTTTTATTTCTGTCTTAAGTTTTTATGTCCAGTTTTATTTTCCTCCCTCTATTTCTTCCCATTTATCCTCTAATACTTCCTAGTCTATCCAACTTCCTCTTTTCCCCCTTCCCTTGCTCCCGTGAAGAACTGGAGTGTAGGCCTGCCTCACCTGCAAGGGGGAAGGTTAATGTCTGATGCGTTGTTTCCCCATTAATCTGGTTATTTCTCTCTAAAGAAGACTTGATGTTGGGTAATTTAAGTAATTTTTAGAACTATTACTAATTTCTGAACTATTCAGAAAGAGATGATGAGAGAGACGCCCAAACTGTTGCAAGGGATCAATCCTGTGATCCCCAGTGCTACTAAGTCAACAAACTATTCCCCGCTACAAGGAGCAAATAAGTTTTTCCAATGTCAAGAACTCTGCGTGGGCCTCGTGTATTTATCCAGTAATAATGATACATTTTGACTACAAAAATCTCCTTTCTTGATATTGCAGAACACATCCTATTTTGTGTGCTATATTATATCTGGCTTTGATAAGAGATATTCTGAAAACAAAACGTACTGATGGAGTGCATCTCAAACCAATATCAAGAGCAGTATTACTTTAATAAAGATATCAACTAGTGATTAGTATCCTGAGATGCTCGGAAAGGAAAACACCAAGGTCAGAAGGGAAGAGAGTGTCTGGATAATAATCGACTTCCCTTTATGTGTGAAGTTAGAAGGGGGAGAATGTGGCTGTGTAGGGAAATAGAGGATCATCTGTTTTCTTTATCAGGGTTCTGCATATGAGTCAGAGCTAGTAAACATACTAATTCTCATTCAGATCTCTTCTTGAACAAAAAGAAGAAAAATTGTAAAGGAGCAACAGAGAAGAAAAGAGAACTGATAAATTATACAACAAAACAAGGCTATACTTTGGTTTAGGTAGAGATAAAACAGTGTGCCATACACCAAGAAGTATTAATGACTCCAGGTAGTGACATGTGGTATTATTCTTTTTGGCTCCAAACTATTCTTTGGATCACATCACCTACTTTTCGGAGGTCTTCTAACTCATTCAAGCCTCAGAGAATATGTCTTTTCACTATGCCAAATAGAAGTTTCTTCAATGAAAAACTCTAAGAAAAAAATTTAGAATATTTAAAATAATATTTGCACTGTATTCAAGAAATAAAAATATCCATGGAGCGTGAGAGAGGCTCGTTAGGAAACAAGAAAAGATTTTATCTTTCACATTTCTGGTTCATGTTTAGCGGTGACAGTTTACATTGACATAAAAAGAGCCCAGTATACATTGATTTTCCTTTTTCCAGAACACTGACCTACAAATGATTATGTGAAAGCATTATGTGACTTTTAATGCTCTCTAGTGTGGGTATTTAAGTTGTCTATCCCTAATACACTTAAATTTAGACAGGTACTGAATCCTATTTTTCATATATTCTTTACCACATACAGTGTACGGAGTCAAAAGATAAGGGACCAACGTCTGATTCTACTCCTCACTAGACTTGAATTCAGACAATTCACCCATTCTTGTCTAAACACGTTCCACTACAGTTTTCTAACTCACTTAGATAATTTTTCTGTGAGAATCACGTTTATTTTAAAAATTTAAGGATTTTTGCAAAGCAATAAACAAATGCTATTAAAAGTTATTACTGTATCTTCTTACTAAATTTCTTTTTTTGTTTTCCAGCTTTATTAAGGTATTATTATTATTACTATTATTATTATTTTATTTATTTATTTATTTTTTTTTTGAGATGGAGTCTTGCTCTTTTGCCCAGGCTGGACTGCAGTAGTGCTATCTTGGCTCACTGCAAGCTCCACCTCCCGGGTTCACGCCATTCTCCTGCCTCAGCCTCCCAAGTAACTGGGACTACAGGTGCCCACCACTGTGCCTGGCTAATTTTTTTTTGTATTTTTAGTAGAGACAGGGTTTCACCATGTTAGCCAGGATGGTTTCGATCTCCTGACCTCGTGATCCGCCCGCCTCGGCCTCCCCAAGTGCTGGGATTACAGGCGTGAGCCACCGTGCTGGCCTTATTAAGGTATTATTAACAAATAAATATTACGTATTTTTGTGGTGTACAGTGGTGATGTTTTGATCTATGTGTATATTGTGAAATGATTAAGTCCACCCAAGTAACATATCCATCACCTCCCATACTTGTTTTTGTGCTGAGAACATTTGGGATCTATGCGATTTTCAAAAGCATAATACATGATTACATATTATTTTAAAGTATAGTTACCATGCAGTACAATAGACCTGTAGAACTGACTTATCTTATGTAACTGAAATTTTGTACCATTTAACCAGTATCTCCCCATTCCCTGCCCTATACCCCAGACCCTGACATCCACGATTCTACATTTTACTTCTGTAAGTTCACTTTTTTAGATTCTGTATGTAAGTGAGATGCAGTGTTTGTCTTTCTGTGCCTGGCTTGTTTCACTTAGCATGATATCCTCCCAGTTCATTCATGTTGTCACACAGGACAAGATTTCCTTCTTTTTAAAGGCTGCATAGTATTTCATTGCATATTGTAGTATATTCATTATATATGTGTATGTTGTAGTGTATATACATATATATCATACAATTTATTTATCCATTTATCAGTCAATAGACATTTGGGTTAATTCCATATCGTGGCTATTGCAAACAGTGCTTCAATAAACATGGAGTACAGGTATCTCCTTGCCATACTAATTTCATTTCCTTTGGCTATATACCCAGAAGTAAGATTGCTAGATCACAGAGTAGTTCTATTTTTAATTTTTTGTGCAACCTTCATACTGTCTTTTTTATAATGGCTGTACTGATTTACATTCCCACCTGCAGTATACAAGAATTCCCTTTTCTCCACAGCCTTGTTAACACTTAATAAGAATTAATAATCCTTGTTACAATTTTTTATTAAAACAAGTAATGTATTGAACTGCTTTTGCTGTGAAGCTAGACTTCATTCTCCTGACAATTTCAAAATTTATATATTAATTTATATATAAGCTATCACAGGTGTTGTCAATATCCTCCTGAGATTTGGCCAGTTTAGGAATCTGATCTTGTTCCAATAGTTCTAAATCCCAAGCTTGGTCGCCATTTTGTTGTTAAACTTCCTCTGTTCTGCCTCTCACAAGCATCCAGTAGCCCCTGTTTTCCGTTTTGTTTTGTTTTGTTTTTTGTTTGAGATGGAGTCTCGCCCTGTCACCCAGCCTGGAGTGCAATGGCCTTAACTTGGCTCACCGTAACCTCTACCTCCCAAGTTCAAGCAATTCTCATGCCTCAGCCTCCCGAGTAGCTGGGACTACAGGCATGTACCCCCATGCCAGGCTAATTTTTGTATTTTTGTAGAGATGGGGTTTCACCATATTGGCCAGGCTGGTCTTGAACTCCTGACCTCAAGCAATTCATCTGCCTCCACCTCCCAAAGTGCCAGGATTACAGGCGTGAGGCACTGTGCTTGGCCAGCGGCCCCTCCTTGTGTTTTAAAACCTCCTTGTGGCTTTTTGTGCGTCCTTCCCTTTCCTCTTTCCATAATAATTAGACGATCAAACTTTAACCAAATGTCATGTTCAGGAAGTATTTTATTCTCTGACACTCCATGCACTTTATAGGCTCGGGTAAATTTGCAAGGAGAAGGTAGTTTCTTGGAAGCAAGGAGGCAAGTAAAGAGAGTGACCTGAGCTACATGCAGTGTGTGCTGTGATGTTGATATTATAACCAGGTTCCAATTGTGAGTCTTAGCTCTATCACTCTTGCAACTGGAGCTACCTGAGGAAGTGAGGTGGTAATACCTGCTGAGCTAACATCACATGAGTGGTGCTAACAGCATGTGGAAATTCGTATTCTTAAAATGCACACACATGGACCTACACATAACCATCTATATATTTTCTCCTTCTTGGAAAATCGTGGAAGGAGTCAGCATCCATGGGACAAATTTTAATCTTGATGCTATTTTGAGAAAATCAATTTCATCAGTAAGTAGAAGTCGTGTAAAGATGATGTAAATGAAGCAGGCTTGATTTCTCCATTACATGGTAGGAATTAAAAGGGGAATCTGTGAGTTACATTTGAAAGAAATATAATCTTGTTGCCTTCTGATTGCTAAGTAGTGCTGAGAGTTTTTGATATGCAAGAGTATTTTCATAACCAACAAGAAGTGACATTATATGTATTGTGGTTCTCCAGAGAAGCAAAACCAATAGGATGTCTATATATAGAGAGAAATAGACATATTATAAGGAATTAGCTCAGCAAATCATCGAGGGTGGCAAGTCCTAAATCTGCAGTGAGCATTCTGAAGGAGAATTCTTTCTTGCTCATGAGAAGCCAATCTTTTTGCTTGATTCAGGCCTTCAACTGATGGGAGGAGACCCAGAGACATTATGGAGGGCAATCTACTTTACTCAAAGCCCACCAATCTAAGTATCAGTCTCCTCCCAAATACCCCTCACAGAAACACCAAGAATAATACCTAACCAAATACCTGGGTACCCCATGGCCCAGTCAAGTTGGCACACAAAATGAAACAGGTTTTACATATATATTTGTATGTATGTATATGTATGTGTATAGGACAAATGTAAAATCTAATGTTCCACAAAAATTGTACCACATAAACCCTACTGTCTAATGTTGTAGTATGTGCTACAAACCAAAATTCCAGAAAAGAGATGCATGTGAGGGTCACTGAATCTTTGATTTTGTTATTGTACATTCCTGGGTAGTTTTCGTATTAGATGGGATTTTTTTCTTAATAGATATTTATTAAATGAAATTAATTAGATATCAATAATCTAACATGTATCTCACAGTCTTTTTTTGTCATCAAGTTTTATTTTAAGTTCCAGGGTACATGTGTAGGATGTGCAGGTTTGTTATAGAGTAAACATGTGAGATGGTAGTTTGCTGCACAGATCAGCCTATCACCTGGGTATGAAGCCCAGCATCCATTAGCTATTCTTCCTGATGCTCTCTCTCCCCCTATACCCCTGACAGGCCCCAGTGTGTGTTGTTTCCCTCCATGTGTTCTCAGCGTTAACTCCCACTTATAAATGAGAACATGAGGTGTTTGGTTTTCTATTCCTGCATCAGTTTGCTGAGGATAATGACTTCCAGCTCCATTCATGTCCCTGCAAAGGATATGATTTGGTTCCTTTTTATGGATAGTTTTAAGTAGCCTTCAAACAAGTGTATGATAGTAACTCATTGTTGAGTGATCATATTTTATATTAACGCTTTTTAAAATTAATTTTGGATATTTTCCCATATATCTTGAGAAATAAATAAAAATAATAATTTTTGCAAATTAAACATAAAAATATATTATTTGGGCCAGGCACAGTTGCTCACACCTGTAATCCCAGAACTTTGGGAGACCTAGGTGGGTGGATCACGAGGTCAGGAGATCGAGACCATCCTCGCTAACATGGTGAAACCCAGTCTCTACTAAAAATAAAAAAAAATTAATCGGGCATGGTGGCACGTGCCTGTAGTCCCAGCTACTCAGGAGGCTAAGGCAGGAGAATCTCTTGAACCTGGGAGGCAGAGGTTGCAGCGAGCCAAGATCACACCACTGCACCACTCCAGCCTGGGCGACAATATATATATATATATATAATTTGATTCATTTATAGCTTCAAAAATGAAGATATTATCATCATTTTTTGGAATATTCACCCTGATTAATTTTCTAGTCATTAGTTTTATTCATCACGTGCAGTCCCTTGATGACATTACACTTTACCTCAGCTTCTAAAACAATCATAACTATCTATACTTTATGTACCTCATATGTCCATCGCTTTCTATAAAGGTCGCAGAAGTGCTGAGAACATGAAATCTAATTCAACGCTTCTAAGAATACATCTGTGATTGCAGAGTTGTCTTTAAGACATTTATCTTAAATTATGGCTTGACATTGCATTTAGCAAATGACAAATGATGATTCTGATCCTCTCAGGCTTGATTCCGTAGTGCTTTCCACACCAAAATCTGTAAAACTTTAATCTGAATGAGGCCAGTAGAATAAAGATCAAGGTGTTATGCAATGCAGTTTGAAAAAAATACATTTAAACATTAATTAAATTACATAAAAAGTTTTATATGGACAAAAAATAGAAAGTTGTCATTTATACTTTGTGGATTAGATAATTTCTAAGACTGTCTTTCCTACCAATTTCTTTATACTAATTAGATCTGTTCTCTATCCCATTAAAGCAAAATCGTAAATGGGCTATTGCATGTATAGAAGCATAAATCATCCACATTCAGCTGAATGCTTATAGACATATTTATTTTTTGAGTGAAACCCTAAGATTTATTTTAAAGGGACACTGGCCTCTTTTAGGCCTGATGCTGACAAGGCGTTGCTTCGCAGCATCGCAGCTGGAAAAACTGATGTGAGGCCTTAAGGAGAAGTTGGAAAATTTCAGAGAAGATTATTTAAAGATTAAAACCCCAAAAGAACAAGAAAACCAGGCCTAGAATCTCAGATTTTGAGGAATCTGGAGATTTTATTTCTATTCTCAGTAACAGCAAACCCTTTGAAAGGATTTGTGAGACTTCAGAAAATTTATATAAAGCCCAAGCAGAGGAAGTTTTCCGTATCTAAACTTTCAGATTAGGATGTATCTGGACCTTTTCGTTCTATTTTCAGTTCTGTCAAGCAACTTGCCTTCCTAGTTACACCTAAATCATAGGTAGATAAGAACTTTCGCTTGACCAGCAGACTGACCTGGAAATCTTGTTGTGATTTGCGAGTCTGCTGTTGCTTTTTGTGTTCCTAGTTGGCTTTGCTGAAAACATTAAACTATATATATACATACATACCTAAAGTGTCTTACTTCTGATTTTGGAAATCAACCACCTTTTATTTTCTGGCATTCACAAACTTCCAAAAATTCACATTTAATCTGACACCAGCCAAGAATTCCCATTACAGAGATCAGCAACGAATTTCATTTATTAGGAATGGAACAAGTATATTGAAACATAAACATTTCCCTCTTTTTTTAAGAAAAAACTCTCCACTTGTACAAAGATGAGTGATATGTATGCATGTGCTCAGATTTCATATCAATTCATGGTTTATAGCCAATATGGTATAACTTTAGAAATTATAACACTGTAAGTGGCTCATGTGTTTTATATATTTAATGTTTTAAGTCACTTTTAAGGTTACTCTTGTACGATTTTTAAATTAGTTTTCCTCTCATTGGTAGTTTTCCTTAATAAAAATACAAAGAACAACTGACCACTAATTTCTTCAGTAATGAGTTTACAATCAGTGTTAAAAGCTATTAAAATATGCAGCTGCCTAATTACTGTATTTTCTTTATGCCCAGGAAAAATAATAAGCTGGATAGATTAAATTATTTTTCCACTGTATAATGGGTTTTTATTTTATATTCCAAACAGTGGTTTCTCCGTTTCAACATAAGACCCTGTGAATTTTAAATTATAAACATTATGTATGGAATGAGAGAAGGTGTTAGAAGAACTAATTAAGAAACAAGACAGGGATGCCTCCTGTGTCCTTAACCAGAAGCCTGACCTAACTCTCATTTCTTCTTGTCTGAAAAGACCACAGATGTTTGTTCCAAACTAGTACTTATGTCCCAACATCTGGCCCACATTTTGAAATAGAAAGGAAAAGCATACAGGTACTTAGCCCTGGGAAAAATAGAAGGTTGCAGGGTAGAAAGAGATGGCAGATACAAGGATACATCAGTGAATAAAAATGCAGGATTAAAATGACTTTCTGAGATCAAGAATAAAGTGATCTCAGAAATATTTCTTTTCAAGCAGAATACAGTTTTCTTTTGTATGTCCTTATAGAGAGATACTGTTCTCTGCAAGGGTATTTGCCATGATTGATTTACATCTAGGGCAATGTTGCATGTGTATAATCATTATCATAAGATGCCTTAGTGCTAAGGAGGATGTACAGATGTGGAAATTAAAGGATAAAAGGATTTGACATAAAACCACAGACTGAGAGAGGAGCCCGAGCAGTCTCCAGATGGTGGTAACAGAAGTGGATCTCAAAGAGCCCACATTCAGGGCACAAAGGAAGGTGGGCAACTACATCAGGATAAACTGCATAGCCATATACGGACTGGCTATTGTTATGTACAGGCTGGTTTCAGAGAAAGTAAGGAACTTTGAAGGAAAAGTATAATACAATTTTTCCATTAATGGATGCCAGTTCTAAGCTAATATATACATTTATTATATTCACTTTATTTCCAAATTTCTCCAAAACAATTAATTTTTATCTATTATCTATCTATCTATCTATCATCTAATCTATCTTATCTATCTATCCAATCTATCAATCTATCTCTCTTATTTTGGTTTGCAATCATTTTTACAGTTCAACAATGCAATCAGTATAGCTGCCTTATGAAAATAATACTTCATAAAGTATTCATTTATACACTATTTTTATATATACTATTATGTATATACTACTTATTTATACAATACTTCATAAAGTATTATTTATTTATACACTAAAAAGGACTTTCATAAAGTCCTCTTTTTAACGTGTCCCAGGATTAAGTAAATGGATTCACACTACATTCCCAACTTTCTTACTACATAGTAAAAATTTTAAGAGCTGACTCAGTTGGCCATCAGCTAGACCATTACATTATTGAAAACAAGTGTTCCTTTTGCAAAATCTCTTGCTTCTGCGTAAACAAACTGGAACTAAAACTTTTATTTCAAAGTTATTTGTTTTATGTCACCTACCTTCTTAGAAATATGTAAAGGGGGTAAGAAATACTTCATGCTAAGGAATACTAAGAAATGGCCAACAGATCTAAGGTTTAAAAAAATATCTATAGCAAGAAATGATTTGATTTGATAAACTGAATCTACTAGTACATAATAAGTAGCCATTTTGTGTATGTCACTATGTTGAACTACATTCAATCCTACTCAAGAAGTTTATAGCATAACTTTAATATTTTATCTTTATCTTTAGTTTTAACCAATCTGATAATGATGTACTTTAGCTTTTTTCATTTTTTTGAACTTCGGTTTTTTTTGAAAATTTTATCTTTTAATTGATAGTTTTCATCAAATTTGGAAATTTTTCACTCATCATTTCTTCAAACATTTCTTCTACTTCTCCACCCTTTTAGGATCCCAAGTTGCCCCATAGCTCACTGATGCTCTGTTAATTTTTTGTCAGTCATGTTTTTCTCTTTGTGTTTCCTTTTGAATGGTTTCTGTTGCTGTCTTCAACTTCACTCATCTTCTACAATCTCTAAGCTAACAGTCACAGCCTATGCATTTTATAATCTCTAGAAGTTAAATCAGAGTCTCTTTTATATCTTCCATACCTCTAATTTTCATGCCCGCTCATCATTCTCACTTCTTGAATATATGGGATATAATAGTAAAACAAAAATATTCTTGTTTACTATTTTGATCATCAGTATTATTTCTTGGTCAGTATTGATTGATTGTTTTGGATTTTTTTCTCCTCATTCTAGGTTATATTTTCCTGCTTATTCCATACTTGGCAACATTTGATTGGATGACAGACTTTGTGAATTTTACCTTATTGGATCTGGACATTTGTGTTTCCTAGAAATATTCCAAGCTTCGTTTATGACACAGTTAAGTTACTTGGAAACATTTTGGGTCTTGCTTGAAAGTTGTTGCAGCATTTAGTGTAGGGTTAATTTTGCTTTACTACTGATGCAAACTCTATCCCATGCCCCATGAATTATGAGACTTTTCTCTCTGGATGGTGGAAATAAGCAGTAGATAGTTCGAGCTCTATGCGAGCTTCAGGAATTGTTCCTTTAAATCATTTCACTAGTTATTTACCTGCCTCAGATAGTTTCCTCAAACAGTTCTCCACTGAAGATTCCAGAAGGTTTCTTCTTAGATCTCTAGAGCACTGTTTCTGTGCAGTGCTCTCCTCTCCACCACTCGTCTCTAAGGACTATGGCCAGCTTGGCCTTTCAAGACTGCTCTGCCTCAACCCAGAGAGACAGCGGACAGCCTCCTGGACCTGCATGACATCCTGGAATCATTCTTTCCACACAGTAGCTGGGGCTGTTGTAGGTCTCTTCTAATTTGTTTCCAACCTATCAAAGATCATGCTACTTTATTCATTTACAGCTTTATGGACTCATGTTCAGTGTCTTGCAAAATCACTATTTCATATTCTCTTTTCTCGGAGTTGATGTTTTCTTCAGAAGGGAGAGCAAATTTGGTCCCTGCTACTCCACCTCAGCCGGAAGTAAAAGCTTCTACAAGGACTTAGAATCTAGTGGTAGATGAGTTTCCAAATATAAATTAATAAAACATACAGAATGGCAAATGTTAAGTAAAAGTAAATGTTAAGCCACATGCATGGCTTTTATTATCTCTGAGAAGTTAAGTTTAAAGAAAGAATTTAAGTTCAAGTAATAACTGTATAAAGTTTATTGAATATCTAATAACAAAATATGTTTTATATTTCCAGTGAGGATCAAAGAGAATTAGACAAAATTATAACTGAGCAGTTTCACTAGAGGTAGAAGGCAAACACTGTTATCAAACAAATTTATACCGTACCTCAATGTACAGTGTTTTAAAGAAGGATACATAACTACATTGTATTAATCTATTCACTTGTTCTTTGATTCAATCAAATATTCATTGAATATCTGCTATACATGTCATAGATTATGTACTGGGAAATTGCGAAGTGGGTAATAATGAGTAGCATGCTCTTTAAACCCAACTAATGGAGGATGAAAATGAATACACAAATAATAATAAAAAGATTATTATAATAGAAGTTTATGGTAAGTGGTATGAAGACAAAATATATAGAAGAGGCTGGGCACAGTGGCTTACGCCTGTAATTCCAGCACTTTGGGATGCCGAGGCGGGTGGATCATGAGGTCAAGAGATCAAGACCATCCTGGCCAATGTGGTGAAACCCCATCTCTACTAAAAATATAAAAATTATCTGAGTGTGGTGGAAGGTGCCTGTAGTCTCAGCCAGTTGGGAGGCTGAGGCAGGAGAATCACTTGAACCTGGGAGGGGGAGGTTGCAGTGAGTCGAGATCACGCCACTGCACTCCAGCCTGGGCGACAGAGTGAGACTCCCTCTCAAAAAATAGATAAATAAATAAATAATAAGTAAATATAAATATATATATATAGAACAGACCTTATATTTCTTCTTATTCCTTCTATAGCTAGCGGTAGGGAATTAGAATAATTTTGAAAATCAAAATGATATTTAAGCTGAGTCTTGAAGACTGTTTGAAAACTTGTCCAGTAGAATATTGTGAGGTATAGAAAGCTCATTCTAGACATAAAAGCAGGATTGGCTTATAATCTGTGCAACGCAGTGCAAAATAAAAACGTGCGGCCCCTTGTTAAAAAATGATTAAGAATTTCAAGATAGTGACAGCAGAGTATTAAACCTAATGTGCGGCCTATTTGAGTTCAGCACCCTGTGGAATGCATAGGTCGCATCCCCATGGAGCTGGCCTTGTTGTTTATGTCGAGAGTGTAGGCTGTGGAGTGGTGGAAAGGTCAGAGATAAGCCTGGAAAATATATACAACACATGAAGGAGTGAGATGGTTTGATTGAGTTAATGCCAGAGAGAAGGGAAATTGACTGAATACTCTTAAAATCTCTGTTATTGGGCATAGATTCTCTAAACATTATAAAGGCTCAACTTCACTGAACAATTAGAATTATTTGGAAATAAACAGTTTTACAGCTGGGCGCAGTGGCTCACGCCTGTAATCCCAGCACTTTGGGAGGTCAAGGCAGGCAGATCACGAGGTCAGGAGATCGAGACCATCCTGACTAACATGGTGAAACCCCTTCTGTACTAAAAATACCAAAAATTAGCCGGGCGATGTGGCGGGCACCTGTAGTCTCAGCTACTTGGGAGGCTGAGGCAGGAGAATGGTGTGAACCCGGGGGTCAGAGCTTGCAGTGAGCTCAGATTGCGCCACTGCACTCCAGCCTGGGCAACAGAGCCAGACTCTGTCTCAAATAAATAAATAAATAAATAAATAAATAAGTAAATATTTTTACTATTAATATAACAGCATCTCTATTTACAAATTATGAAATAAGCAATTCCACTCAATCTACGTGATGTGTTATTTTAAAAGATTGAAAATTGCTTACTTAATTTACAAATTATTTGTAAAAATCCCTGAGGTTCAAAAATGTTAATTTTCCAAGAGGAAAAAAATGGAAGATAAGATCACAAAACAATATCTTTTATTCCACATGCCTTTTACAATAAAATTGGGTCTTTCCTCTTATCAAGAGGTGGAGTCTATCCCTTTTCTCTTAAACCCAGGCTGGCTCAGTGATTTGTTTTCACCAGTAAAATATGACAGAATAGACAACATGTGGCTTCGTTTAAGAGGATTCGTAGGGTTCCATTTTTGTGTACTCTTAGAAGTCTGTTTCGAATCTTAAGGAAAACAAAACTAACAAAGTAGAGAAGCCACATTAGGAAGTTAGGTGCCATAGAAGTTAATCAAGTTTTCTTGGAAATGTCATCCCAGCTACCAGCTTAATGCAGAAAATGAGTAAATACTGCCCACCCTTGTGGAATAGAACTAACCAGCTTGGCCCTGACAGAATTCCATACTTCCAAATTTATAAGAAATAAATTATTGTCATTTAAAATCTGTCAGATTTGGGGTGGTTTGCTATGCAGTAATAGATAACTGAAACTGCCAGAGGATATAAAACACAAAGTATTAATACATTTAAATGTCATATTTTCTTTAAAATGAAATATTGGCTTTAAGATAGCTCAAAGTTCATGTTATTAATTATTAAAATGTATTATGACTATTACCTTTGTCATTGTCATTGTTTAATCTCCTTGGAAAAGAAAAGCTTTTTAGAAAAGGCACAATGTAGAAACAGTGTTGGTAAATACCTTGCATAATGTCCGTATTTAATAATGTAAGGATATACTGAGGAAGAGCAGGAATAACATTAAAATTGTGTTCTGTATAGAAATAGTGGACTGATAACTATAACTAGGCAGATTGGATGTCAGTGCTCCACAGAAATCAATTGGATTGTACATCACTAACAAAAATAATCTTCATTCACCTGAATACAAGGAACATGGTTCTGTGCTGACACGATAGTGCCGTCTCTCAATCATCACTGATTGAAATCTGTAAAATCACAGGTTTTATATCGCTATCAACTTAAGCTTGTCATCATACTAAAAGATATATCAACCAGTTTAATATTAGATAAATGCGTGAAATATGCAAAAATCTAAGGTGCCACCTAAGGTGACATCTTAAAATGTCGTTTTAAGTATATTTCCTTTCTTTCAATAATACCCATTATCACATATGTGTTTGTGGTATCAAAGGGCTAGCTAGGGCTACCAGTTCAACTCCAAGATGGAGTACACATAATTTCTCTATTCTTTCTGTTAATTGCAGCCCCAAGTCATTGATACTGTAGATGAAACATCCATTAAGAAGATTCTGAAAAGCAGAGAAAAGATAGAGTCATTACAGACATAGGGACCTGAGGATACATGGCAGTGAATTCCTTGGATTTTCTTTTTGCTTCATGTATTTTCTTATAGAGAGAAGCCAATAACCCAGAAATACCAACATGCACAGGAGGAAAAATGGGCCACAAATTACATAACATAATGGAAAAATACCAACACTATGATAACACAGAAGATGGGATTATCTGACAAGGATTTTAAAGCAGCCATCATAAAAATGTTTTAACAAGAAATAATAAACATTCCTGAAACCAATGAAAGAAAGTATCAACAAAGAAATAAAAGATATTAAGAAGAACCAAATGAAAATCTTAGAACTGAAAAATATAATAAGCAAAATAAAAAACTCAATAGGATCTACTCAACAGTACAATGTATAGGGCAGAGGAAAGAATCAGTAAATTAGAAGATAGAATGGTATCAATGGCTCTGTCTCGGCAACACAGAAAAAAAAAGACTGAAAATAAGAATGAACAGAGTCTTAGGGAGCTGTGGCACTGTAATAACGGATTTAGCATTCATGTCATCAGAGTAACAGAAAAAGAGATGAAAGAGGGTGGAGCTGGGATAATCAAAGCTGAAAAGGACTTAAAGGGAGTCCGGGTTTCTACATCCAGCAGACTGACATAAGTTGTTATGTATACGGCTGATGGGTGACCTTTTTTAACTATAAAGGTGTAGTGTGAAGAAAACTTTTGTGTTAATGGAATAGTTCTATATTCCAATTGCAGTGATGATTATGTGTGATCGATATAACACAAACATCATACCAATATCCATTTATTATACTAGTTTGGTAAGATACAACCATTAGAGGAAAGTAGTTAAGAATGCATGGAATCTCTGCACTATCTTTGCAACTTTCCACGCATCTTAATTAGTTTTAAATAAAATGTTTTAACAAACACTTACTGTAAAAATCCTATGTTCTTTATCCCCCTTCTGAAATTACAAAGTATAGGGGAAATATTTTGAGCTGGAAGGCAGGAGACCCAATTGTAGTAGCCACTTTATGGAATGACAAGCTGTTTTGTCTTAGAAAATGGTCATTACTTGTCGTGTTTTGGTTTCCCTAAATGTGGTAAAAGGATGACAATCGATTTCTGAGGCACCTCTTAATTTGTGATTTGATAATTTTGTCATAGTTAACAGTCATTTCTCAATCATCAAATATGTATTGGTGTTGGTAGCATTAACCATTTTTCTTTACTCAGTAAATGCTATTTCAAGTTGCATACTTCATGGGAATCTTGTGAATTAAATTAAGAATAAGAGGAAGCTTCCTGTTGAAAAAGATAAGCTCTTAGAGACTCTCTTATTATCATCCAATTTTGGAAGCCAATATTATTGACAAAAGGTCACAAATTGTTATCCCCATTTTTTCAGATGTGCATATTGCGTAAATTCAAAACACTGACAATTAAGGAACAAATGCCTATGGAACTTAAACACAGATTTTTTATATGATTCAATTTCAATCCCCAGAGTAACAAGTAAACACCATTGATATTCTTTTATCATACACAAACTATTTTAGGATGTTTATTAACTGTAACAGATTTCTGCTTGGCCTTTGAAACTATTAAAATAAATACTTCTGCGATTATTGCAATCTGAAATATTCCTTCATTAAATTTTTAAACCTGAATTTATATAGCACAGGTGTTAATGAAGCATGAAAATTTCTCAATTCTGATTTGCAGCTGCAAGATTCTCATATTTTATAACAATGAATATTTTTTGGTTTGTGTAATGTCAAAGAAAAGAATATTGTCTTTGTCAGTATGTATTCTATGTTACATCATAAAGCTAATAAAAATGTAGGAAACAATTTGAAAATTGCGAATTGGTTCTAAAATAAATATAACACAATAGGTAAAACTAAAATATTATAGCCCTTAGAAGGGTCACTCATAATTTGGCAAATACTAATGCATTGCTGAACCTCAACTTCAGAAATGCACATTTCTTTCTTTAATATCAAATAAGAAAAGAGCTAGTTATTGAGACAATAAAATAGCTCCTTTCTTTTACTGAAACCATATTCTTGGCATAACTGTGCTGTGGCATACACTCTCCATTAAGCAATAAAAGTTAAGCACAGAGCAGCATTTAAAATAATATTAATACATCCATTTGTTCCCTCAAATGTTAGATGCAGCATAAATCTAGCAGATCTAAAACATAACTTGAATAGCATAATATGACCTGTATTCTTAGGCAAGTTGACCAGTGCATTCATAAGATACTGTTTTGAATTTCTCTCTTTATAATAGATACTTTTAAAGCAAAATTAACAATAAAATAAAAATATTGCTATGCACTGAAGCCACAGTTAGTATAAATTGCTACTTTTTGAATACCTAAAAAGTCTAAAACTAATATGCTGTATACAGAGCTGGACTAAGATAAATTTTGTAAGCAGTCCACTTCCATAGTCAGTCTTTTGGGCCTTTATAGGATATAGAACAATAAAAGCAATGGAATGTTTTGCTGAGGTAGGGCAGGACTCATAGGTGAGTATACTGTATATTTCAAGTCGATTTCTCTCCAGGCATCTAAATAAGGATCTTCAAGAGTTGCTCAAGTGTTCTGTGCAATGCTAAATATTCAGAGTTGAAAATAAATCAGCATGTGACAGAATCCACCTGGGAGCTACCTTCCCCAACTTCTCACTCACTGTTTCAATGTCTCACATGTTTTGTTTCGTTCTTTCCCCTAGAACCAACTGGTCTTTTTCTTAGCTCGGTGACCACTGAGGCAAAGAATAATAGGGATTTGTTTTTAAGAATAAATGTTCACTGATGTGAATCTGACATCATAGTGTCCTGAAGAAAGTGCTAGTCTGGTTGCAAATATGATTTCCTTTTTTTAATTTTATTTTCTGCAACACCCTCAGCCTTGGGCATTGAAGAAAGGGGTTTCCATATTGTAGAATATGTAGAAGATTTCTCTAGATAATTTGGAGCTGAGTGGGATATTAAAATGTTCACAGCCACGATCCTCTAAATTGGTTTAGTCCTTAATAACAATATAGCAACTGTTTCCAAGATTGTTTTATAGTTTTCAATATATTTGCTTCATACTGTGTCATATTATCATGATTATTATTAAAACATAATATTTTTTATTTAAGCAGTAGCACTTTACATTTATGTAACCTCGTGATTTCAAGTTAAATTCCTTGGGGCAATCCTGCCTTCAGCAATCTTTCTCAATTTACATGTAAGACCAATTAATTTAGTAAGAATGATCTATGGTTCTTTTCTGCTCTGGAGTTAATGTGATTCTTCTTTTTCAAAATGTACCAATCAGCAAGAAGCAACTTAGTCACTTTACCAAGATTAATCCCATCACCTGAAGGAGAGTTTAGGGAATATATCTTCTTAGGGTTGCCTGTAATAAATTTCCTACCTAAGATACTAGAATTCTATTTAAAACAAACAGTAACAGACATTTGGTAGAATTTCAAGTTAACCTAGCATTTACAAGAATTCCTACTGTCAATGCTACAATAAATAGGCTTGTAGGAAATGTTGTTTCCATTACCAATCCATTCTTTCTCCCTCCCTCATTCATCTTGCTCTACTACTTGCTATCTTTATTTAATACAGATTTTGAAAATGCTACGAAAATAAAAGTAGAATATTGGGAAAATGTCTAGATAACGCAAGCACATAAACAGCAAGAATAAAAGAAACTATAAAGAGATACACACGCACCCTCTCTTCAGTTATTTGATTCTCTAATGGGGAAATGCTTTCTTCTCTTGAACAATTTAAAAATTTCCCTCCATCCTGTATTTAAGTCTTCCACTGACCTGGAAAAACTCTGGGAACTCTTTGTTACCTCATGTGAAATTGCTTCCTCTAGGTTTCTATTATATAAAGTATTCCGTTTCAAAGATAAGAATGGTATCATGTCATAAGAAGAGGCAAGCATTTCTAGACATTGAAAGGAATTTTGATCACAAGTAAATTTCTCATTTTTCAAGGCTACCATGTATACAACAGCTACTCAATCTATGATACTTGATTTGATTACAACAATCTCATTATACTTTGGCCACATGGAGAGGATTGGGTTCAACATAGCCTGGTTTTGTTTCTCTCCCTGGATAAAAAGTTTTGGTGACTCTAGGATAAAATCTGACCCTTCCTGGAAACTGTACTAATACTTATTAGAAGGAAGTTTTTTGTTTATGAAATTATTTGAGCAGAATGTCCCTGGTGTGGAACAACTTAGGTGAACACACTTAGAATCCACGGGCTGGGCGTGGTGGCTCATGTGGCTCGGTGGGTGGCTCATGCCTGTAATCCCAGCATTTTGGGAGGCCGAGGCGGGTGGATTACTTGAGGCCAGGAGTTCAAGACCAGCCCGGCCAACATGGTGAAAGCTGTCTCCACTAAAAACACAAAAATTAGCCAGGCGTGGTGGCAGGCACCTATAATCCCAGCTACATGGGAGGCTGAGGCAGGAGAATCACTTGAACCTGGGGGGCAGAAGTTGCAGTGAGCCGAGATCATGCCACTGCACCCTAGCCTAGGCAACAGAGTAAAACACTGTCTCAAAAAAAAAAAAAAAAAAAAAGAGAGAGAGGATCTATGGATTTCTGAAGCATGTGCTCTTGGAAAATGTCATGTAATCCCTGAATGATCAGTAAAGTGGCAACAGTTCATGATACTTCTGGCTATATGAGGTGAACAGCGACCTTCACTGCAATGGCTCATCCACGACTTTGGTCCAGTAGATGCATCCAGTCCACCTAGGAAGAATCCTGGGTCCTTCAGGCTGTATTCCACCTGTATCTATGTATTACCTGTATCCTTTAAATTATTAGAAAATCTTTACACTATACAAGTTTCTGATTCACGTAAGTCAGTTCATTTTTACTGTGTTAAAAAATGTGATAGGCTGGGTGCAGTAGTTCATGCCTGTAATTCCAGCACTTTGGGAGGCCGAGGCGGGTGGATCACTTGAGGTCAGGAGTTTGAGACCAGCCTGGCCAGCATGGTGAAACCCCGTTTCTACTAAAAATATGAAAATTTGCCAGGCGTGGTGGCGAGTGCCTGTAGTTCCAGGAGGCTGAGACAGGAGAATTGCTTGAACCTGGGAGGTGGAGGTTGCAGGGAGCTGAGGTTGTGTCACTGCACTACAACCTGGGCAACAGAGCAAGATTCTGTCAAAAAAAATTAATAAATAAATAAATAAGATGATAAATACCAACTAATTAGACAGTTTATTCTACTGAAAAAATGGGATATGGATTAATTTTTCACAAACTGAAATTCAGCTAATGTATACAGAACACTGTGATAATACTAGCCATATTCACAGGCTATACTTACTTAATTCCGCTTAATGCTCAAACCAGCTAGAATAGGGCTTTATATTATCAATTAACAAAAGATAAAATTGGGGCACAGAGAAGTTATATGGCTTATGGAAGATCACACTATTGACAGCGCTAGGATAGCGACTCTGTCTTTTGCCTCTTAACCTAGATGTCTTCTTTATAAAAACAGTGGTTGACAGGCAGACAAAACCTGAATATAAAATACAGCTCTGCTACTTACTCAATTTTGGGTTTTGGTAATTTTCCAAATAGCCTTTGTTATAGAATGATGACATTGTGGTCACTAATGTTATAAACTAGTTGTTAGATGGATTAAATTATTTAACACAAAATATTAATGCAAATACTAGGAGCAGTAAGAGTTATTACGGCTTTGTCCTAATTTTTCCTTCTTCTCACTCTGTATCTCAGGAGTAGTCCCCAAATTTCTAAACAGGGAGGCCTGAGCATAGTGGTATGAATGAAAGGGGTGGAAAGAGCAGAGGCACACCCTGAAACTCTCTTTTATTCTAAATACGATTATGCAATTTCCATTTAACTTTACAGGGGAAAGATGGTTGTAAAATATAATTATTTTTAGTCATGTCAGCATTCTCAAAACCTGACCATGCTTTTATTTATTTATTTTGAGGCAGAGTCTCGCTCTGTCACCAAGGCTGAAGTGCAGTGGCCTGATCTCCGCTCGTTGCAAGCTCCGCCTCCCGGGTTCACGCCATTCTCCTGCCTCAGCCTCCCTAGTAGCTGGGACTACAGTCGCCCGCCACCACGCCCGGCTAATTTTTTTTTTGTATTTTTTTTTTTTTAGTAGAAACGAGATTTCACTGTGTTAGCCAGGATGGTCTCGATTTCCTGACCTCGTGATCCGCCCGCCTCGGCCTCCCAAAGTGCTGGAATTACAGGCGTCAGCCACCGCGCCCGGCCCAAGTTTTTATTTTTAATGAAAATGAAACTTCAAAAGCACAAGCCATGGAGTATGAACAAATCTTTGGAAATGCTGTGAAATCTGCACCCAAGACAGGAAGAATGCTTAGCGCTTGCACTCACCTCCTCAGTCCTCAAGCCTCAAGTGCTAATGTTGGAATCCTGAAGGCTAAATCCACGCAACAAGGCTAGGTGTGCTGTGCAGGGCTAGTACGATACCACAGAAATGTCAAGTGAGCAGGAGGGGACTCAAGGATAAGTCACGCTCAATAGCTCCTTCTATTGTGATAAGCTGTCCCCATTCAAGACGGGCCACAGATGTTAGTTGGGCATCAGGCTGTTTCAAGAGGTACCAGTTCAACACAGAGAGTTTTTGACCTACTGAGTTTTTTTTTGTGAGGCAAAAAGACCTGTAAGATTAAGATTTGGAAGAAGGTGTTTCACACACATTCACACACACACACACACGTGCACACACACACACACACACACACCAAATGGATTCTGAGGATTTTTCCTAGTTTCCTCTATTGCATTTGTACCTATCTCACCACTAACACACACAACATTTAGAATCAAAAACCTACACTTAGATGTATCATAGTATATTTTAAGTAAAGAAAGTGCAAACATTCAAAAGGCTTCCAGAAACAAGGAACAAAAATTAGATGGGCATAAGAAACCCTGGATGCAAGAAGATAAGGATGAACCCTTCTAAAGTGTAAAAGAAAAATAACTTGTGGCTTATAGTTTTATATACAGATATTTCATCACTTGAAAGTGAGGTTGAAATACATATACTTTTGGGAATAGAAGACTTCAAAAGTTTTGCCACACACAGAAATATACATAAACAACATTTGAAAATTACACAGAGAAAGTACTCCAGCAAGAGAAGAAATCATTCCAGAAGAGTAAATAATGACAGAAGACATGAGGGATGTGCAAATACAGGACAGCACCTTTGTGTTTTGAAAGAGAATGATGTCAAGCTTAGAAGGAGGATACAAAAAATTAATATCTTTACATGTTCTTTTTTGTGATGATTAGTATTAATACAATATAAACACAGCTCATGAGGTTTTGGTAAAAGGTGATTCCAAAGGAAATTGATAAAATATTTTTCAAGATTTGTCACCATATTTGTGAAATTTGGAGAAATGTTAAGAGGGCAGAGT
>NW_026652276.1:227214861-227263672 GCF_009828535.3 Hylobates moloch | reverse complement strand
CCACTTTAAATGAAAGGAACAGGTGGGTAGGGAAGAGAGTTGATGTGTATCTGTAATTGAAGACCACATAGGGAGACAGTTCTTTCAGGAGATACCACATAGAGAGATGACTTGAGGACAACTTGCATATGAATTGTCTTGCAATATGAAAGTCCTCTGAAACTTAGTCACAAACCCCCCCAAAAATTTTATTTTGCCAGCCCAGAAGAATAGGGCTTAAGAAAGATATTAAGTTGTCTTCCAGAGAAAAGTTTTTGCACAGCTGAATTTTTGACCTGACAGTCATACTCATTACGTATGTTTATAGTTTTATTCTGAAGTTTTCATACTGACAGGGTTTAAATAAAGGTCAAAACGTTATTGAATGTATCCTCTGATCACCTCATTCATCTCTCCAAAATCTTCACTGTATGAGTAAGTGAAATACGCCTACAGTTCTGACAAAACTGACTCTTATTTTAGACTTGTAGGACAAGTTGACAATGTAACATTTTGATTTATGTCCAGTGGGAACAAGAATGAACTGTGTGACATTCCAAATGTACAATCGACAATCACATTACATATTTGGTAATGAAGATACTGCTTCACTGAACTGACATCTCCCTATCTTAAATTCTAATATTAGGTTTTTCAGGTAACTAGACAAGATATTTATGTAAAATAATAATTATAACAGAATCAGAAATATGAATCTATGTATTTATGTTACCACAAGTGAGGCATGGGTACTTCTGGGTTGTGGTATAAAAGATTTGGGAAAATACTAAACAGTACTAAGTAACCTCTCATCAGCAAACTTTAAAACAATGGAAAATTGTGAAATATTTACACAGATGCATTGTTTTGGTGGAGAGCTAGGTAATGAAATTCTCAAGAGTCTGATTTTTTAAAAAATGAAGATATACAAACAGCATAACCAGTGTGACTTTAAATTTTCACATCTTCTCTTTAGGTAAGAGACATACCCATCCACTTCATTAAATGTCAGGCTATATTGCTATTTCACAGTGATTATCTTAAGGGCTTTCATTACACTCTTTAGATTTTAAATTGAATGTCAAATAGAATTTTGGTAAAAGAGAAATAAGTGATCTAGTTTCTTATGAGAAAAATTAATGGATAAATCTCAGCACTTTTCATACACTTAACTGAGTGTTAGGTTACATAAGTTTTAACTGACCACACTTTAAATTTTAAAAGTACTCATCTTCATTTACTTTTACTCCGCTAAGTTTCTTATTACTAAAGTCTATGTTTTCAAAAACCAATCCAAAAAGTAGAGCAATTGGTCTGTCAAATTGTAATATACTTATATTAATATAGGACAGATTTTTTGTTTTGTTTTGTTATGAGATGGAGTCGCTCTCTGTTGCCCAGGCTGCAGTGCAGTGGCGCAACCTCAGCTCACTGCAACCTCTGCCTCCTGGGTTCAAGCGATTCTCCTGCCACAGCCTCCTGAGTAGCTGAGAATACAGGTTTCCACCACCACTCCCGATTAATTTTTGTATTTTTAGTAGAGACAGGGTTTCACAATGTTGGCCAGGATGGTCTTGAACTTCTGACCTCAGGTGATCCACGTGCCTAGGCCTCCCAAAGTGCTGAGATTACAGGCATGAGCCACCACGCCTATCCGAGAGAGATTATTTGAATGTGGGATTGTTTCATAAATCCAGAAAAATAAGCTAATTTTGCATACAATGTAAGGAAAGGTGTTTTTTTTAAGTACCTCTCTAAAGTGCTTAATCAATTTTGAATCTTTGTGACTACGACAAGAGTCATTCTGCTCCTATATATATGAAAATAAGGAAAAAATTCTGTTTTGTGGAAAGTTGTAGAAATTAAATTTCAAACATGAGGAAGTAGATGCAGACGGCATTTTGTTTGGGGGCTTCTGGAAATACGGGGTGAGTTTTGAGATGAGATTTGGACAGAACATATAATTTTCAAATAATCTACTTTGAAGTAATGATTAAGGCTAACTAAATATATATAATACTAGGAGGAAAGAAGAAAAGACAAACAAAATATGTCCAACAAGTTCCTTGATGAATATTCATACTTAAGGGACAAAAGAAGGCCAGTTATTGGCTCTAAAAGCAGTATGAGAAATAAAGAATAAGAAATATTGTTTTTATGTCAAAGAAGTTAGTGGCATCTACATCAATAGATAAGCTACTAAACACTTTGACAAGCATACTATATTAGAGAAAACATAACTTTGGTGTATGTCTTTGAAATTGAAGAGAGTGTTTTTAAAAAATGAACATCTTAAACACTGGAAATATAAGGAAGGGATAAATAGTCCCCTTCTCTGGGCAGAAATGTGCTCTCCAGTTTTAAAAAAGAGAACAGATGTATTCATGTTAAGATACTCCATCCACCTGTGGTGGTACTTTTTTTTAATAATAAATAATCCAAAAAGTGATATAATGAAATCCTACACTGTTTACTGTTTTTGAAAATGCAATGTAAAAAGCTAACATGAATAAATTAGAAAAAAAAACTTCTTAAGGTATGCAAATAGCCTGAAGAATAGAAATGATTTTAGAGGCATTAAAATCTATGCTCAGGATGACAGACCATGTTCAACAAGTGTGTGCCCGAGAGAAAGAACCAGATAGCAAAATGAATCCCTATTTTTCCAGTATTCCCTGGTGTCCACTCTAAATGTTTTGAGATATCAGCCAAAGCTCAATAAAAAACCTATCTTAGTCTTTTAGAAGTTATATTGTACAACCATTGTAAAAAAAAAGCTTTTGGTGCTCAATTATGAGTAAGAGAATTCTAGAAAATCCAGGAATGAACAACTAAATTAATTAAAGACTTGGAAAACTATTTAAAAAGAAACTCTTAGTAGTATTATTGCTATTTTCAGGAAAATAACCTACCATGTCTGAAAATGTGAAAAATGAGATACGATTAAAATGCAAACTAATAAAAGAAATATAAATATGAACACAAGTTTTCAGCTCATTATAAATATGTAGCCCAAACTTCTGAAAGTAATATTTGGGCAAATGTAGACTTACTCTCTTATCCGGTAGAGAGTAAACCTTCACAGTGTTCGATCCCTTGTTGCTAAAAAGGATAATGAAATAAACAAGATGAAAAACCATCTAAAATCAGTGTTTCACAAACTGTGTTCCATGGATCCATGGATCAAGGGGATATGAATAGATTCTTTAAAAAAAAGCTTCTATGGATAAATAAGTGTAGGATATGTGACAGAACCAGTTTAAGAATTCCCTTTACTGCATGAAGACTAAGAGTTTTTTATTATATGATACGAATTACAGATATGTATACTAGGCATTCAGGGCTTGCTAGTAAGATATACATATGTATAATGTATAGCATATGACCAGTGTAAGCTAGATTATATCTCGATAGCAAACCCTGAACTCCTAGGGGCTTAACAATAAAGATGTGTATATTGTTAACACTATGTCCCCATCATGGGATAGCAATGATGTTCTGTTCCATAACAACCCCTGGCTAATGCAGGTACTGTTATTTTGTGGTTGTACCATCTGCAACATGTGGCTTCCTCCCTTACTCTGGTAAGAAAGGGAACAAAAACAAACAAAAAAATGAGATTGGAAAACATGAGTTTTCCAGTGTCTCAGTCCAAAATCCACTTCACTTTTGATCACATTTTTTGGCCATAACTCCTCACAAATTTGAGTGCCCAAACAGGCTAGAAAACATAAGGAAACAAATGGAATGTTTAGTGGGCATTAATATATTTATCCCAGTATCTAAGGAGAAATTTTTTTTTTTTTGAGACGGAGTCTCGCTCTGTCGCCCAGGCTAGAGTGCAGTGGTGCAATCTCAGCTCACTGCAAGCTCTGCCTCTAAGGAGAAATTTTAAAGTTCATTGTTTACCAAACTTATTTTGGTGTACAATTATTTTTTTAGTTTGCCATTTTGTAGGATTAAGTGTCAGTGAAGCACAAATTGAGAAATACTGGTTTAAATAAGCTTATGTTTAATGAGAAGGATTTTTGAGCAATGCACTTATAATTCAACCATAATATTTTCGTATGAATTCAAGGGAGAATGGTAAATAGATGCCAAAATTATCTCTAGTCACCTTAAACATGGTACGCATTTCACTAGGTAATATGAAATATAGTTTTGATTCAATATGGCATTTATTATTTTATTCTGTGTTATAATAGTGTACCACCCACACGTACATACATGAGCCATGCTTATATCTTTGAAATAGTAGTTTTGTTGTTTAGAACAGTCGTCCCCAACATTTTTGGCACCAGGAACTGATTTCATGGAAGACAATTTTTCCATGGCCTGGAGGGTGAGATTGGGGTAGATGGTTTCAGGATGAAAGTGTTCCACCTAAGATCATCAGGCATTAGCTTGATTCTCATCAGGAGCGTGCAACCTAAATCCCTCTCATGCATGTTCACAGTAAGGTTCACGCTCCTATGAGAACCTAACGCCAACGCTATCTGAAAGGAGGTGAGCTCAGACAGTAATGCTCACTTGCCACCACCCACCTCCTTCCGCGCAGCCAGGTTCCTAACAGGCCACACACCAGCATCAGTCTGTGCCCCAGCAGTTGGGAACCCATGGTTTAGAATCATAATTTGTAGAGATTCTTGTCCTTCTAATATTTTTACAATGTCACCAAGTGTTAACAATACAGCTTTAGATATTGCTCGTTAACAGGGCAATCTACTTAGCCTCTTCTCAGTTTTATATTCTCCATTCTTTAATATCATGGAATAACATGTTTATAGTTAATGTTCCATAGAGTTTTATATACCAAGCACTTGCTGTTGTCCTGTTTAAGAAATTTCATAAATTGTTTTCATAGTCATCCTTCAAAATTAAAGTTAGGTTCTTAAAAATATTTATCAAGTTTTAGAGGTTTCTGTTTCCAGTATACAAATAATCTCTGTGTTTTTGTTTCTTCTAAACTGTGTTTTATTGTTTTTAGCTTTTCTGTATTTATCATTTTGCTTTATGTTACCTATTGTATTTTATAAGTATGTGAATTATTTTAAATTTTCCTATTATCTCCACTTATTGTGATTATTTAGGTGCTTGTTTTTAAAACTGAAATAGTTTTGTTTTATATTAAATTTGGAAAGTATGTCAACACAGACATTTTCACATGTTGTTTTCTAATATACCATGTGAAAAATTATGAATCCACATTTTTATTATCATCACTGCAACATATATAGCCACACTAACGTGTCTGCTGATAGCAGGAACATAAGAGCATACTTCTTTTGTAGATACTGATTATTAATCTAAGTCAAAAATCATCCATTTGTATGGGGAATGAGGATTTTTTTTAGTCACTTACCCATCACAAAAAAACATAAAATCTCCAAAGTATTATGCGGACTTAGCCCTATGGTTTATTCTAAGAGTATTGCTAAGAGAGACACATGGTGCTAGTTATAGGTAATTAACAGTATCTTCTATATTATAAATTCAGAATAATGTAGACATTCCCTAAACTGTCATAGTTTTGCTGAATAACTCATCTGCATTATAGGGAAATGTGATCAATAACTGGATTGTTTGCAAAAAGAAAGTATATACTGGTAAATATACAAGTTTAGGCTTTGGATTCGGCCAAATCTTGGCATATCATTTACCAAGTATGTTATTTACTAGCTGTATGTATATCTTGGATTTGACCGAAACAATCTACTGCAGATAAGCTCCTTTTGGGAATTGACTCCATTTCCTAACTTCACTCTTTACAATATATGATACCATGATCACATCTTGTCGTGCGGAGAGGAACGACTTCTACAACATATGTCCAAATAAAAGCATTAAATAAAGGGGCTTGAAATATATATTTACTAAGAAGTGATTAGCATACATGACATACACACATGTTTATCAAGTCTCTGAGATGCACCAAGTGCATATATAATATACTGCCTGATTTATGCTCTCAAACGTCTCCGAAACACTGGTCTCATCAATGCCCCTTTATGTACAAGAAACTGAAATTTTGAAGTTCTATTAGAGATGTTTTCAGCTGATAAATAACTAATGGATGTAAAATTAGATGTCAAGTCTAACTGATTTCATATCATTTGTTTGTACAAGCTCTACTCTTACAAAGGCACACAATTCTTTTAACTAGAAGTCACAAGAAGCAGAACTGAAATGGAAACTCAAAATGTTGGACACAGTTTTTTAGTAAGGTCTAAAAGCAGCTAGTACCCACATTGCCAAGCACATTTTGCAGTGGTGGAGAGAGGAGTTAAATTTATGAGAATTATTACTAAAAAAGTTATATTATTAGTGCAAAGTTTTAGGTTAAAAGAAATTAGTGCAATATAATATTAATAACACTAAATTTTAAATTAGACCATCTGAATTTCAGATTTTATATATTCTTCCCACTAGCTATGTCGGCCAAAGGCAAGTTAATTAACCCTCTGACCATGAGACTGTCCTTTAAAGTAACACCTAGTCCCCTCATAGTAGAAATTTCTCAAAAGCAGAAACTTCATCTTCTATACCTTTTGATTTTCTATATCAAATAAGAAACTCTCAGGGCTCCTGAGTTGCACAACAGAGAGAGAAAAGTTTGCATTAGTTTCTGTGAATTGCACACTTTTGATTTGTATATCACAAAGCCCTGCAGAGTGGCCCTTAATGGGTGCCTGGCACACATAGGGAATTCAATACATCCTATTGCAATCCACTCTGAACTGCCACAAGTTTCTTTTTTTTTTTTTTTCCCAGGAATTAAGTATAACACAATAGATATTAAATTTCTAATTTACTATAAAGAATATGCTATTACAATTTCTATTGTTTTAACCTTCTCTAATGTTGTTTTAGTCCATTGCTGAAACAGTTAAGCAGAAACTACATAATTGTGCCATTATTATGAACAATATCATCTATTTTTGTAATCTAAACAAATTTTGATTCAGAATTTGTTTCAAAATTTCTTCACCACTTGCCTAATATTGTGCTGACACCTCTTCTGAAGCGTATCATGCCTGCAAACTCTGTTCTATGTTTTATAAAGAAACGTAGATTATTCACATACATGTTGAGGGTTACGAACTAATAGTAAGTAAAGTAAGTAAAGGGTAGCATAATTTTAATCCATACTTGAAGGTTTCAGACTGCTGTGAAAATTAGCCTATGGATCCAGAGAGTCCCCTGACAACATGCATTCATGACGGTGTAAAATCTGTGAAAGCACCATTAATGCTTTAGCCACACTAATAAATAAGAAAACTAATAAGATTGCCTCTTAGAAATTCTGTTGACTACATTGGCTCTTCTTTTTATGTCACTTTATTGAGTAGAACCAACCCAAATGTAACCTCACAGTGTAATTCTCTCATGAATAGCTCCTGCAGATTTAGATTGGAATGGTATCTGGCCATAAAAAAAGCAGTTTAATGCTACAGTGAACACCATTCACTAATCCTCATGTATCATTTGTGAAATTCAGTCTGTTTGACAAAAATAAATGCCCCTTTGCCCTTAAATATTCTGTAAAAATGCAGTCTGAAAACCATACCCAGGCCATGGTCGCTTTTCTGAAAGAAAGTAAAGAACTGCAATAGTCAAGATCATTATTTTCTTTCCAGCAAACCAATGCAAAATAAATTCCTTCAGCACCATAAGAAGGACTTTTGAAAGGTGGAAGCTGTGGTTAGGTTTGCTGCTTATGCCTGTAAGACTGGGCTTCTTCTAAAATGATTACATTTGCATACATACATTTATTCAAATCAACATATCATGACTGAGTTCTCATTTGCACCAGGCAATGCATGGCTTAAGACACAAGACTCTGCTCTCCATGTTTTCACAGTTGTCTGTACCACACTCCACAACACAGCGGGATGAGGGACCATCTGTATAGAGAAGCATTTTGCAACCTTTTCTGAACTCATGACTTCATGCTTACTTTCTCACTCATCTGCCACATTCCTCTGCTAGGCTATAGATGAACTCTCTGGATCCACAGACTAATTTTTACAGCAGTCTGAAACTTTAAAGATAAATATATATATATATATATATATACACACACACACACACACACACACACACACACACATTTGAGTTTATATTATGAAAAGCAGAAGTAAAGAGAATGCCTTTGTCAATGTGTATTTTCAATCACAACCCCATTTTGGAAATTCTCCCACTCTCGGTTTTGTTGTGTTTAAGGAGATTTGTCTCGAGCTTTTCTACTCTCCATTCACTGAGCATCACAGCTCAAGAGTCACTGAAACCGTGTTCTGAATTAGAAGGTGTGGACCTGACCCCCAAAAAATTAAGTTAAAAGAGACCAACAGAAAGCTTTTATGTTTTGAATTATTAATTCGATTACTTTCTGTGCGTACAAAGGCCCCAGGGATCACCTGTAACAAATATGCTAAATTCAATTTAGCAGAAAGAACATGGATATTGGGATCATTAATCACCCTATGTTCTGGAGCCCCCAAACACTTTGTAGTCCAAACAAAAGCAATTGCAATAGTGTACTGATGGTTTGGAAATGCAAGACACTTCTTAGTTTAAGAGGAAGGATAATTCAGCTACACCAGACACCACTGTTTGGGGGTTGAGTTGATTTTTGTTTTCATTAGCTCCAGTCTCTTTCATTAGCTCTTTTCTCTGTAGAGAAAGGCCTAGGCCATGGAGTGATACTGGTTTAATAAATGCACTTACACCTCATTAGTGCTCCAAAGTCAACTGGCATGGAGAATGCAGGCTTTGATTCTTATGAGACCAATGCATCAACACAATAAACTACATTAAAGAGAGTACAGCTAATTTCAAGTACCTGCAGTTTTGGTTTTGCTCTTCACACTTTAAAAATAAGGAACAAACATCACTTTTCTAACAATGCAACTAAAGAACTAAATGGAATTTGTGGCCACTTAACCCTAGTCCTTTACTTTAGCAAATGAGGAAAGAGGTGAATTAGTGGCAGAGTTTTTTTAGAACCCTCATTTTCTACCTGGCTAGCATTCCTTCCACTGGAATGGACATTTTCAAAATCACTTGAAAAAGATTAATTTTCTTTTGATCGCCAAAAAGCATTCTATATATTGTGTGTTCCATAGTTTCTACATTTACAGAGTTTCATAAAGAGAATTTATATTTAGAAGAAAATAAAAAATGCTAGACCTCTGAATGATCAAAAAATATATAATTCAATTTATTTATTTTACTGAATTTCCTAAGACAAGAAAGTAAAACATGTCTTAAACTTTATAGTATGTAAAAATAGTGAGCATGACTCAAGATAATAATACATTGCAAGATGTTCTATTGAAAAACTATAAAAACATTCCTCTTTACTTAATAATTATTTAACAGGAAACAACTCATTCCTTCATCATTGATCACTGATTCAAGTATGTTTTTCTTCCTGTTTCTACATCAATGAGTCAATTGAATCATCTGAGTTTGACTTTTCACTGTGACTGTTGAAATTAAGTTGATTTTGCTCATAATAATTTCTTTACTGTCATTACTTTTTATAACAAGGCATTGGACAGGATTTCTTGTTCTTAATGACTTTTCAGTAGGACCACAAGATGGGAAAGAGCTATCTTCACCACCTTTAGTGATTGAGCATTTATGTTTTTCCTTTGTGTGAAATCTCAAAGAGAGGGCAAACAAATATATTTGATGTAATAATATTTCTCAGATCATAGGAAAGCTATTTTTAAAAAAGAACTTAGAGCCAGAAGGATAATCCAATAACTGGATATTTAATAAAGCACAAAATAAATGTGTTAGTCTAGAGCCAGGCTGTCTGAGTTTGAATTCTGGCTCCCTATTTAACTAGCTGTGAGATTTTGTTCCAACCGTCAAAGCTTTCTCTTACTCACTAACCAGCTGCATGACTTTGGTGTGACTTTTGTCTATTGAACCTTATGATAACACAGTCTCCTCATTATGAAAATGGAAATGGTAATACAACTGAACTCATTGATCTATTATAAAAATTAAATTATTGATTCACATAAAGCATATAGAAATATGCCTGGCAAATAGTACACTCTTCATAGGTTGGCCATAAATATTACAGTCATAAACATAGAAATCATACCTTATGAAGAATAACTAAAGCCATTTTGTGTACAAGGTAAGATTGTTCTGAGCAGTCATTCCAAAGGGCAAAGCCAAAAATCAACAAATGGAGGTTGCAGGACCACAGACTTAAATGAAATCAATGGAAATAGTCTTTAATAATCAGAATTGTTATTAACTATGGGCTCTGTTCACATTAAAGATGTTTAAGAAGAGAATGCATAATAAATTTTCAAAGATATTAGAAGGCATTTATTGCTACTAAATGAGCATAATAAATGCCTTTCTGTTTCTATGAGTTTATATTTTTTAAATGGAGCAAATCTTACTAGAATATATGTATTACCTGGAGTTCGCATTTCTCTAGACCTAGGTGCTATCAGACCTAACTTCTGCCCACTCTAACAAACTTTTACCTCCTCTTGCCAGATGGACAGATTTTTCTTAAAATTTTACATCTAACACTGAGGATGATACTATTACTTAACTAATATTGAAAAAGGGACAATTACAGCAGTTCTCAATATGTAGTCTAGAAAAACAGATATAGGAGCCTTATGAAATGCTTCTAATATTTCAAACAGCCTAACGGAACATCTGCTATGTCTCACAGTGACGACGAATAGATTAACTAAACTGTTCCATTCCTTTGTTTTTAATGGAATTATGTCAATTGAACTATATTGTTTCAGGTTCTTGATCATATGAAGCTCTATTTTCATTATTAAAATCAAGGAAGAATTAATCATTGATTTATACACGCAGCTTAGTATTTAGAAACTCTCAAAACATGCAATTATTTGGTAGAAAAATAATTACAATTGAAAAAAGATCAAGTAGATTGGTAATCACCCTGTATTTCTATTAAAACAGTCAATTAAATGTTATTTGTTTTAGGTGTAAAAATATCTTGTAGTTAGAAGAATTGAGGTGCAGCCAGGCCATGCTGATTAATTGTTCTGAGATCCTGAGTAAATTATATAACACCACTGAATAGCAGTTACTGCCTCCATAAAATGAAGAGAATGTCTGCATTTGCTTATTTATTCATTCATTCATATCCTGTCTACTTCTGTGAAAGATTCAATAAAGACTATCAAGTGATAGGTAGATTATATTACAAGTGGTATATAGCCTAAAATTGGTTTTACCTTAGGAAATATTTTTACTGCTGTAAGATACTCTAGTTCCAGAAAAATATTTTGAACAAAATTACAGATTTTTAAATAACTAAACTTTCTGTAATTATTTGAACATATGCATTATTAGTAGACTTCCTCCATGCACTGGCATTTCTTAATGCACTGACATGGGTTAGATCCTGGCAGAGACGAAAAAAAAAAAACTTCAGGCAAATATCCTTGATGAACATCAATGTGAATAAAATACTGGCAAACTGAATCTAGCAGCACATCAAAAGCTTATCCAACACAATCAAGTTGGTTTCATCCCCGGGATGCAAGGTTGGTTCAATATATGCAATTAATAAATGTGATTCATCACATAAACAACATAACCATAACTAAATATAAAAACTACATGATTATCTCAATAGATGCACAAAAGGCATTGGATAAAATTCAATCTCCATTCCTGTTAAAAACTCTCAATAAACTAGATGTTGAAGGAACATATTTCACAATAATAAGAGCCATCTATGACAAACCCACATCCTATATCACACTGAATGGGCAAAAGCTGGAAGCATTTCCCTTGAAAATCAGAACAAGACAAGGATGCCCTCTCTCACCACAGCATTGGAAGTTCTGTCCAGAACAGTCAGGCAAGGTAAAGAAATAAAGCATATTCAAATAGGAAAAGAAGAAATCAAATTATTTTTGTTTGCAGATGACATGATACTATATCTAGAAAACCCCATCATCTCAGCCCAAAAGCTTCATAAGCTGATAAGCAACTTCAGCAAAGTCTCAGGATACAAAATCAATGTGAAAACATTTCTAGCATTGCTATATACCAAAAACAGGAAACCAGAGAGCAGAATAATGAATGAACTCCCACTCACAACTGCCACAAAAAATAATAAAACACCTAGCAATACAACTAACAAGGGAAGTAAAGGACTTCTTCAAGGAGAACTATAAACCACTGCTCAAAAAAAATCAGAGAGAACACAAACAAATGGAAAAACACTTCATGCTCATGAATAAGAAGAATCAGTATGAAAATATCCATACTGCCCAAAGTAATTTATAGATTCAATGCTATTCCCATTAAACTACCATTGGACATTCTTCACAGAATTAGAAAAAAAAACTATTTTAAAATTCATATGTTGCCAAAAAAGAGCCCAAATAGCCAAGACAATCACAAGCAAAAAGAACAAAGATGGAGGCATCAAAATACCTCGCTTCAAACTATACTACAAGGCTACCATAACCAAAACAGCATGGTACTGGTATGAGAACAGACACATAGACCAATGGAACATAATAGAGAACTCAGAAGTGTGACTGCACACCTACAACCATCTGATATTCAACAAACCTGACAAAAACAAGCAATGGATGAAAGATTCCCTGCTAACCATATGCAGAAAATTGAAAATGGACCACTTCCTTATATACTAGATAGAAAAATTAACTCAAGATAGATTAAATACTAAAATATAAGACCCCAAACTATAACAGTCATAGAAGAAAATTTAGGCAATACCATTCAGGACATAGTCAACAGGCATAGATTTCATGATGAAAATGCCAAAAACAATTGCAATGAAAGCAAAAATTGACAAATGGAATCTAGTTAAGCTAAAGGCTTCTGCACAGCAAAAGAAACTATCATCAGAGTGAACAGACAAACTACAGAATGGGAGAAATTTTTGCAATCTATCCATCTGACAGAAATCTAATATACAGAGGCTACAAGGAACTTAAACAAATTTACAAGAAAAAAACAAACAACCCCATTAAAAAGTGGGCAATGAACATAAACAGATACTTCTCCAGAGAAGACATACATGTGCCAACAAAAAATATGAAAAAAAGCTTAGCATCACTGATCATTAAAGAAATGTAAATTAAAACCACAATGAGACACCATCTCACAGCAGTCAGAATGGTTACTATTAAAAAGTCAAAAAACAACAGATGCTGGCAAGATTTTGGAGAAAAAAATGAATGCTTTTACACTGTTGATGGGAATGTAAATTAGTTCAACCATTGTGAAAGACAACATGGTGGTTCCTCAAAGACCTAGAGGCAGAAATACCACTTGACCCAGCAGTCCCATTATGGGGTATATACCCAAAGGAATATAAATCATTCTATTATAAAGATACATGCATGTGTATGTGCATTGCAGAACTATTCACAATAACAGCAAAGACATGAAATCAACCTAAATGCCCATAAATGATAGACTGGATAAAGAAAATGTAGCATATATATGCCATGGAATACTATGCAGTCATAAAAAGGAATGAGACTATGTCCTTTGCAGGGACATGGATGGAGCTGGAGGCCATTATCCTCAGCAAACTCATGCAGCAACAGAAAACAAAATACCACATGTTCTCACGCATACGTGGGAGCTGAATGATGACAACATATGGACACATGGCAGGGAAGAACACACACTGGTGCCTGTTGGAGGTACAGGGGGATGGAGAGCATCAGGAAGAATAGCTGATGGATGCTGGGCTTAATACTTGGTGATGGAATGATCTGTGCAGGAAACCACCATAGCACATGTTTACCTATGTAACAAACCTGAAGATCCTGTACATGTCCCCCTGAACTTAAAATAAAAATTGAAAACAATTTTTTAAAAAAGATATGTTAGATGATAAAATAATGAGCATATATAACTATAAACAAAATAATGTACATAACTACAGGCATAAGTATGACTTTAGCAAGGCAAAGCAATCACAGATAATCCTAGCAGTTTCTTTTTATCCAGATCCAGGATCAATATAGTATGGCTCTTGGGCAAAATCCTGTTCAATGGCTAGATTTCTAGTGTCCTTACACTCAGAATGCTTTTTATGTTTCTTAATGGCCAAAAAAAAAAAAAAAAATCAAAAGAAGAATAAAATTTTGTCGCATGAAAGAATTAAGTGAAATTCAAATTTTAGTATTCATAATAAAGCTTTATTGAAACACAGCCACACTTATTCATTTACATATTATGTATGTCTACAATGGCGGTATTGAGTTGCGACAGAGATTGACCCCTGAAACTTAAAATATCTGCTATCTGGCTCTTTCCCAAAAATATTTGTCCCTTAGCTAGGTGGCAGAGAATTAAATCATTTCCAGTAAAGACTATCTTATCACTTATTTCCAAGTCATTAAGTAAATATGACCTTGGAGGTGAAACTTAAAAGCGATCTATTTAAAGATGCATATATAAATAATCTTTTTAATTATCACAGAGGGAAGGTTTGCTTTCTTTCTGAAAAATAACGTTACGTTTTCAGATATTTAATATGTGGAAGCACTTAACTATAATAGTTTTTGTTTTCTTTTTACTTTAGATGAATAGTGGAAAATAAGCAGTTTTTTTCATTGACAAGTAAAATTGTATATATTTATGGCGTACAGCATGACGTTTTGATATTTGCATACATTGTGAAATGGCTAACTCAAGCTATTTAACATATGTAGTACCTCACATACTTATTATTGTTTGTTTTGTGTGTGTGTGCAGTAAGAACACTTACAATCTACTCTTTTATCAATTTTCAAATACACAATATATTATTAACTGTAGTCCCCGTGATGTATAAAAGATCTCTTGAACTTATTCCTCTTGTCTAACTGATATTTTGTGTCGTTTGACCAACATGTCTCCAATCTCTCCACCTCCCCAGCCTCTGGTAACTAGCATTTTACTCTTTCCTTTTGTAAGTTTCACTGTGTTTTGCTTTTTATTTTTTTAAAGGTGTTATTGAAATGAGTCACTGTAATAATTTTGGCTTAAAACTGCTTTAACTGATTAATGTTCTTAAATATTTTAAAAAATTTTTAAATGTTTTATCATATATACATGTGTACAAGTAGATATATATGTGTATATATATATACACACATTTATATATGTGTGTGTATATATATATACACATTTATATATATGTGTGTGTGTATATATATATATAACTCAAGCTATTTAACATATGTAGTACCTCACATACTACATGTATACACACACACACACACACACATTTTATTTTCATACCTGCACACAAAAACACCCCAGAAAGACAATGAGACAAACATGAGCCTAAAACAGTAACACATGAGCTCTGGTACCGTGGTGCTAGTGCTTGAATGTCTGCTCTGCTCCTGCAGTGGGTACTTGGATAATGAAACCTTGCCTCAGTTCCTTAAGTTTTAATTATTATTATTATTATTTTTTTGAGGCAAAGTCTCACTCTGTAGCCCAGGCTGGAGTGCAGTGGCGCGATCTTGGCTCACTGCACCCTCTGCCTCCCGAGTTCAAATGATTCTCCTTCCTCAGCCTCCCGCGTAGCTCATATTACAGGCTTGCGCAGCCACGGCCAGCTAATTTTTGTATTTTTTAGTAGAGATGGGGTTTTATCATGTTGGGCAGGCTGGTCTCAAATTTCTGACCTCAGGTGATCCGCACACCTCAGCCTCCCAAAGTGCTGGGATTATAGGCTTGAGACACGGCGCCCAGCCTTTTTGTTTGTTTGTTAACTTTTAATTTTAATTTAAATTTATTTAGTTTTTTAATGTTTGTTTGTAGTTTCTTCATCCTCAAAATGTGGAAGACAATAATCATAATAATAAAAACCTACCACATAGGGTTCACTTAGAGAATGACACGAGGTTACATACGTAAAGCGCTTAGAACACAGTCTGGCACATCTTATCCCTCAAGAATGTTAGTCAATAATTATACTTGTGGTTGTGGTTACTGTGGCATTTCAATTTCTTCATCATCCACAAGGGTCTTCCAGATATAAGAAAATACATTCTTGGCCCTATCTCCTTAGCTTAGGAAAGCAAAGTGCCCAGTTTCCTGAATTTCTCACTATGGAAAAAATAATTATTGATGTACTAAAATATATGGATGGTAGAGAAGGGAACACAGCCTCAGAGATGTTTCTCTTTTTATCAGCTTTACCAATACTGATTGCTCTCAAAATGCCTGCTTGCCAGTTCTTTGTTTTTATTGGAAAGGGGTTTTTATGAGAAGAAAAAGGAAAATAACTTTGGGCATTTTATCCTTTCCTAGGAGCTTTATGGCAATAGTTCAGGTAATGGGGACTTTTCTTCTCCTAACAAGATGGGTTTTATAGTCATCAAAAAACACAAATGACATAATAGTAAACTATCCAAAAAATCAAGTATCAGGAAAGGGTTAGAAAAGGGTGAGGATATTCTAATAACCAAAACCCAAATGAATACAAAGCTAAATTAAAAACATCATTTTGGATAAAAGAGCTTTTTAATTATTATTTGTTCTGTTTCTTCTTTGTTTGTTTTTTAAATCTAGTGTTGTGTTTATGGATGTCATGTTGGATCTATCACATTTCCCCTGCTGGATTTGTTTTTATACCTAGTGATTAACAATAAAATGTAAGTAAATTGAAAATGTATTAGATTGTGAACCACTGATAATTATAAGGCTTCGTTTGTAAAATGCTTTTTTTCAGTACGTCAGAGAAGTTTGCAGCAATTGTTTATTGACAACGTTTTAATGACTGCATAGGGTAGAACTAGTATTTAAATAATAGATTTGCTGTTCATGTTGGCTCTACTCTCTCTGAGCCCTTCCCTTAAACTCTTTTCTGCTGTTGTTAGATGAAATCTATGCAGAAACAAATTAACATAGTAAGCTTGAGACTGTTATTCTTAGAATGCACGGCTTGCAAAGTTACCACTTGACTGGCCCTCAGTAACTTGAAGGGTAAATATTTCCCTACACGGATATAAAACTTTCTCTAAATGATAATAGGAGTCCATTGTGCTTAAACTGTTTGTAAAAACTAAATAATTTATACTGAATACCTGGCTTTCCTACTGAAAGACTAGAAATGTGGTATATATTTGACAGAAGGCGTTTGCTGAACCTTGATAAAAATCCTAGACTTCTAATCCTGGGCAAGATTTCCTAGTAGACGTTTCGTACATGTTGTCACAACTCATTGCTGGAGGAATTAAGTGTGTCCCGTCTGACTCTAGTAGAAGAACTTTCTTGGAAGGTTGCACTGAGTTTTCTCTGGATGTGGCTTTTCCCTTTGCTGATCTTGCTTTGTATCCTTTTGCTGTAATCAATCATAGCCATTAGTTTGGCTATGTGCCGAATCCTGTGAGTTTTAGTGAATTACAGAAAATGGGCCAGGGGGAATTTGAAGATCTCAGAAGCATAGTTCAATTCAACTTTATTGAGAATTCGAGGCAGATAAATCCCACTGAGTACAGCTGTTCCATCATTTTAGATTAATTTTGACATTGAATGTCTTCATTTTACCACCATAAATTGAGAGCATTATGAAATTTCCCCCAAGTTCTCCTTGAGGATATTATGAAAAAAACTAACAGTTACTAAATATTTTGAGTGATTCAGACATATTATCTCATTTAATACTAAGAAGAATTAATTGAGGAGGGTCACATCATTTCTCCAGCACGCCTATGACAAAAAGCTCAGAAACATCGCAGAAATTGAGTAACGTGATACATTTCATAGCCCTATTATCTGAATTTAAGATTTATCTGACCTTAAAGCCTATCTTCTTATTATATTGTGTAATTTTTCCTGAAAATTAAAAAAGAAAAGATCTACCTTCTGATACATTCTAGAAACGTTTGCTATAACTGTTTTTATGAATTTAAGTGCTGCTGAGCAAAATAAATGCTTAGTGTAAAGGAATGCCATGCCTAGAAGACCCACTTGGAGACACAAAGAGGCCAATCCGCATGACGTAGAGCATTTGGACAAGGCTTCTGGACTAGTTTTCCCCTTTGGGGAGCAGAAAATCAGGTGGCTGCTAAAAATTGGAGCACAAATATCCTGTCTTTATCAGTGAGGTACTCAAGATGGAAGAGTAGGAATCAATCATTTATCTCTCTAACCCTTTTTTCCTTGCACACACACTTCTAAAACTTCTGACATTTTCTTCCATGGCTTTTATCTGCACTTCTTTTCTCCTATTAATGATAATGTTATATCCATTAATCATAAAATTCTTGAGGGGAAGAACTGTAATATTCATTTTCAGAAAAATAAATATGAAAAAAACAGCTAAGGAAACAAAAAATCTACTCATGATCTCTACCGTAATTATAATACACACTACTTAAAAGACACAAAGTTCAAAATGTTATTTTACATATGATTATTCTTCCTTCCCAAGAGAGAACAAATAAAGAAATGAAAATTGGAACTATAAAAAAGAAAAGTTGCACAAGAGATAAAAGGACTGGAAAGAAAAGAATGTAAAATAAAATGAGAATAGAAAATACATATGAAAAGATGGTTAACTACAAGAATTAAATAACTAGCATTAGGTACATTTTGCAAGAGTCCAGAAAATAATTTTAGTAGTGCTGTAACAGTATTTTCTTCATAGAAAATACAGAGAGCTGAAGACAGAAAATGTCTTAATCTTGACTTTGATTTATATTTCATCCCTTTTATCTTATGATGCACTACATATAACTCCGATAAGGCATATTTTAATTAATTTTTTGCTAAAGTATAAGTAAACTAGCTTCTCTTTTGAATGGGCAGACTATCGCTGCCTTAAAAATTAAGCATTTGTGAGCCTTGTATGGTTCATGTCAGCAATTCCAGCACTTTGGGATTCCAAGGCGGGCAGATTGCTTGAGCCCCAGGAGTTCAAAACTAGCCTGGGCAATGTAGAAAGACCTTGTCTCTAGCAAAATCAATAAATTAATTAATTTAAAAATATAAAAATAAACAGAACATTGGTATTAATGGGTATTTTGTGTTGTGTGCTACAAGGCAATTTACTCTTATAAATTTTCTTGCTTTGAGCATTTGATAAAGAGTGTTTCAAATAGAGATGAAAAATGTCAAATAGGAAAAACAAAACGTGGTCCTCCAGGTAACACAGGGAATTTTTTTCAGTTATGGAAATGCCAAAATAGCATAAGCAACTTATTTGAAGGTAGAAAATAAAGACCACACACAGAATTGTGACTTAAATGGCTGACTTTATATACATATATATATATATTCTTATGTATATGTTCTTATATATATGTTTTCTTACATGGGAATGAGAAGATACATGTATAAGAATGTTTATTGCAATGTTTTCTATAACAAATATCATATAAAGTATCCTCCATAGGGACAATGTACACTACTCAGGTGACAGGTGCACTAAAATCTCAGAATTCACAACCATATAATTCACGCATGTAACAAAAACCCCTTGTATCCCAAAAGCTGTTGAGATAAAAATTAATTTAAAAAAATAATAAATAATACAGTTGATGTGAAAATACTAAAAAAAAAATCTCCATAGGGAAATGATGCATTGGTACCACTTTGGTCGAATAGAATGCTGTAGACCTCTGTGTGCTGATGTATAAAGATCTTAAAGTTGTACTCTTCAGTGAAACAAGCATCTATAATATATAGAAAAATCCAATGTGTAAAAAAAAATCTGTCTATATTTGTTTATACATAAATTCATGTATATGAGAATATAATTGGGAAATTTTGTAAGATACAAAGGTAATTAATGATTTAGTTACTTCTATGAAAGAGCCTAGGTCTCTGGAGTAGAAAGAAGACTCAGTATATGTTATCTTATGTATGTCTTTGATATATTCTATGGTTCTAGCATATTCACTTTCATCTATATTGTAATAAATGTGGATTTGACTTTTAATACATCTAGATATTTGCAATATTCTGAAAACTGCTTATTCATTGATAATTATAAATATTTAGATCATTAACTTTAAATGAAAAAATATGTAGATGTCTAATAGTTCAATGACTATTTAAACATTTAAATGATTATTTTCTGAATTACATTTGCACCTGCATTTTCTACCTGTTGTAAAATTCAATTTTTATTTGAAATCAATCGCATTCTCCATAAAACTTTCTGTATATATACACATTAATATTATTCTAACTAATCATTATAACCAGTAATAGATTAGAAGTTAGTTAAGCAGGAGCCTAGGGACATTCGTTTACATTTTTCACATCTAGCATTATGCTTCATTATTTCTGTATACATTTAAATAAAACAAATGATAGCCAAGTTGATGCTATAGTAATAGTTTAATCTAATTCTATGTCAATAACATGGTATACATAGTTGTTAAGGGAGAAATGTGGTCAATATCAAAATAAATTCCATTATATGGTTTCATCATTTTAAGAGGAGATGTAACAGATGACAAATCTTATAGTATTTCTATAAACTCAAAAATTTTTAGCTCAGTTGTACTCTTCCTGACATCATACCTTTTTGTACTCTATACCTGTGATTGTCCTTTCACTCTGAAGTTCATTTTTCCTAATAAATCCCTCATATAAATGCAGAAAATCTTTGCATAGTAAAGTGGATATGTTATCATAAACAGCTAGAATGTGACTATCAGGGCATTCTGAACAGTCCAATGTGAAAGCTTGCATAACTTTTGTTTCTTTCTTCATTCATTAATCCCCAAAGATAGATCTGAGTGCCTACAAATTGCTACTAACATCACTTGATCAATAATGAAACAATGAAAATGTTACAATTCCTACGTTCATGACGTGTCTTCTGTAACTCAATGGAATTATTGTAATATCATGAATACATTACATACCTTTTAAGCCTCAGGAAAATGAATCAGACAGCTTTGGCATCTCTCTGTCAATACAAACATTCAATGGAAAAATAGACATCCACCTATAAGGACTGTTGTAGAGAAGACTTTATTTTGGGGGTGAGACAGTGGACAACAAAGACCATATCTAACTGTCTTCTGTTTGGAGGTGTGCTGCCATAACTAGTTTATTGCCCACACATTAATATTGCCAGAAAACCTATTAGAAATATTTTCATCTCAATAATAGAATCTTAAAATTTAGATTGACAAATTTTAAAAATACTGCTTCACTATTGCACCTGTCTCCAATGATCTTGTAAAGATGGGCAAGACTCAAGGAATAAGATATTTTATAGCAGGCAGTGACGGGGGAGATAGAGATTGTGTTCATTAAAAGAAGCACTTGCAAAAGGAAATCAGGTCCTTTTAAGTCAAAGAATAAGTTTATTCAAGACTCTCAAGCTTGAAGGTGAGATTCCAATAGCTGAGCTCTAGTCAAATTGCCTGGGTTTTTAACCAATTCTAAGTTACCTGTATAAGTTAAAATCAGCACATGGAGTAAAGTACTGACAACTGCTTCATTTTCCTTTTCTTCATGTCTACAAATATTTCTCAGATGCCTCTGGGCTACAGGAAGCTATGAAAAAGTTATTCAATGAACTCCGTTTCTTCTCTTCCTAGAGGGTGGCCCGAAGGGAAAACAGTTCTGTCAATAAAGTATTTCCTTTTTTTATATAAAGAGACTTTTGCAGGTCTTATTTGTATACAGGGTATAAAAAGTTCTCTATATTATTTTCTTAAATCCATCTAATGTTTTGACAATACCATGACAATGTTTACATTCAGATTTCCAGAGATACCATAGTAGTTAGGGGCATAAAATATGTAGGCTTCAGTCATCTTTCAAAGAAGTTCAGTGTTCAAAATAACTGCGGGCAACCTGGTGGCAGGAATGTAAACACTGCAATATTTGTGTTTTCTGGATAGAAGCCGTATTAACAGGGGTGAGATGATACCTGTTTTTAATTTTGATTTGCATTTTTCTGATGAAGAATGTTGTTGAGCGCCTTTTCATATCTTTGCCATTTGTACGTCTTCTTTTGAAAAATGTCTATTCAACTCTTTTGCCCATTTACTGTTGAATTTTTTTAATTAAATAATATAAAAAGAAGATATTTCTGGTCACTTTTCTTGTCCTCTGATAATAACTGGAATTAAAATGGCCAATCCACATAGTTATGAAACCTTTATTAGTTCCCTCAGGCTTCCATAAAGAAGTACCGCAAACTGGGTGGCTTACACAACAAAAATTTATTGTCCTACATTCCAAAGGTGATATGGTTTGGCTGTGTCCCCACCCAAATCTCATCTTGAATTGTAGTTCCCATAATTCCCACGTGTTGTGGGAGGGACCTGGTGGGAGATAATTGAATAATGAGGGCAGTTTCCCCCATACTGTTCTCATGGTAGTTAATAAGTCTTAGAAGATCTGATGGATTTATAAGAGGTTTCTCCTTTTGCTTAGCTTTCATTAGCTCTTGTTTGCTGGCATGTAAGATGTGCCTTTCACCTTCCACCATGATTGTGAGGCCTTCCTAGCCATGTGGAACTGTGAGTCTATTGAACCTCTTTTTCTTTATTAAAAAATCATTTTCTTTATAGAAAAATGAAGACATACCCCAATCTTGGGTATGACTTTATTAGCAGTGTGAAAATGGACAAATACAAAAGGCTAGAAGTGCAAAATCAAGGCGTCAACAAGGCTGGTTCCTTTGACTACTGTGAAGGAGAATATTTCTATGCCTCTCTTCTAACGTCTGGTAGTTATAGGCATTGCTTGGCTTGTTGATGGCCATCTTGTCCCTGTCTTCACTCGTCTTCCTTCTGTACATGTCAGCCTCTGTGTCATTAGGATTAACCCTAATGACCTCATCTCAAATTGATCATTTGTAAAGACTTAGTGCTTCAACTTCTTTCAGGAGGACACAATTCAAATCATAACAATATTTTGCAGAGGATATGATAGTATTTTATATAACACTGGTTTCCTGGGGTTACAGGTGAGAGAACGAAGGGTACTGAAGAAGGATTTCCCTGTATATATTTTAGAGTATTTGAATAGTTAATAATGAAAAAATAAATATGCATTATGTACTAATTTAAGAAAATTAACCAGCCAAAAAGTTGCAGAATTTTGTATTTTCTCTTTTAAAAACTATTTAGAAAACACATAGAAAAAGGTAAAGCCAACGGTTGATAGTAATTCCCTCTGGGGAAACTTTGCAAAAGAAGTACAGAGAGATTTCATCTTTTATTCATTTTTCTACCTTTTCTATTTAAAAATATTAATCATTTAATTTCATAATTTAAAAATTATCTTAGAGATCCTCACTGGGGTTATTTAAGGGAGGTTAAGTAGGTGCTGGGATGTGCCCCGAAACTTAATTTGTGGCCGAGTGAAACAGAGTTATGCAAGTCAGAGAACTCCAGGCTGAGACCATTCATGCACACAGAACTCAGGGCTTTGGCCCCTAGCTGAAAACTGTGATGAGTTTCATCGTCATTTAAAACAGGTAAGTCACATCTTCTTCTTCCCTTTCACAGATGAGGAAGACTAAGAAGTTAAATCACAGTGAAAAATGGGACCAAATGGTCACTCCAGCTGTCCATGTGTTTGTGTGATTTCACACGGTCTGTTTCTCTAACTCATTCTCTTGTTTGTGCCTTTTCTATATCCCCCAACTGGAAGGTAAGAACTTCAAGAATAGTGCCTTGTGCATCTGGTAAACCATGGCACCTGACAGCCTAGTGTGGAATTTGGTGCCTCATACGCACTCAACATATATATGTTAAATGAATGAATAAGTGAAAACCTTCTGGTGAGGATGTTTATGATTTATCTGACAACAAGAGCCTGGTAGCTAATTAATAACTACATAGTATATGTAAGTATATATAACTTTATATACTAAATCATCTGTTGAAACTACTTTCAGACTCCAGATCTTATTATTTTAGCTAATCATGAATTTTGAACACATACCTTTTATGCCAACACCAAAACACAGACAATTTTAAAACTATGAATTTAGTAAAAGAGAGATGATTAAAAACTATCACAGATTATCTTGCTAATAGCTACAAAAAAAGAAAAACAGAAGATAACTCCAATGGTAAGTAAACAGTCTATATTTGACTTCAGACCAAGATCTAAAGTTGTCTTCATGTTTAACTTGGGTCTGCTTTAGAATTCCAATTTAATCACAAATGGTGGCATAAACATGCTGCCTTTGAGAGCTCTTCTCACCAGAGAGGTACTTAGCATGCAAATCTACGACATAAATTTAGTTTACAAATGGCATGCAACAAAGATTGCTGCCACATCTTATTCTCTAGTCACAATAGATGTGAAAAAGATAACTAGTTAGTGAAATAACTATAATTCAAGTAGAAAACTGACATAAAGTCTCATAAGCTTTGCCAAGTAGCTTTACTTTTGACAGTACAGAGCTCTTTCTACAGATATATCTTTTGGTTCAGTGACAGTTTTACTAGAATAAAGGATGGACAAGAATTAAAGTGCCTTAGGGTAGTTAAACATGTACAGACATAGTTAAGAATTCTTTCTCTTCTGCTGTCCCCTAATTTCTATCAAATGTCAAATGTATTGTATACATGGAGAGTGAGTCCACAGCATAATATTTTAGGATAGAATCCAAGTTGTCCTCACTCAGCATTTCTAAAATCAGGGGATAGAAGGTCACATAATATTTAAGAAATCATCAGTCTTCTCACTTGGGGAATTTTTTGAGTTGTGCATTATTGTATTCTATTTTTAGTGCATAGATGCTATGCATTTTAAAAAGGTAGTGAAATTGGGTAATTGATTCATCTTTGCACTCACACCAAATATAAGTGGTAAATGAAATGTGATCAGAACTTAAAGTAGATGATAGTTGAAATGCACTAGAGAGATAGTCATTTCCAGATAAAAGGAAATCTGATAAGCAGAGTTAACCACAATTAGCCACCAGAGGAAAACCACAGAGCTCCTAGAAGTCCTTTTGCCTCTGTAAGATTTTATGGCTTTAAATGGAAGGGTTAGAAGGGTCTTTCTTTAGATAATAAGCTGTGTATTTTTAAAAAATTAAATTAGAAATAAAATGTGCATGTGCCAGGTGTGGTGGCACGCACCTCTAGTTGCAGCTACTCAGGAGGCTGAGAGAAGGACTGCTTGGGCCTGGGAGCTCCTGGCTATACTGTGCCATGCTGATTGCGTGTCTGCACTATTTGGCATCAGTGTGGTTACCTCTCAGGAGCTGTGTATAATGTGGTTGCGAACGAGAGGCGAACTGACCCAGGTCGGAAATGGAGCAGGTCAAAATGTGGATGTATATCCTTAACATTTATATTCTTAGCATTTTATATTATAGATATATGTATATATATGTGTATATATATATCTAACATTTAGTGTTGACAATACAATAACAATATCAAATTTTGAAAACTTGGGCTGTGCTGTCTGATCAACTCATCTTATGTTTCATTTTATATGCAATGAAATGAAGGCCAGTTGGAATCTTATACATAAAAAGTTATGAAGTTATCCATTTTCACGCAATAATAAATAGAGATGTAAGGAATATTCTTCCATGGTTACTTTGTAATTAACTCAAATATTTTTGATGTGATTTTGAATATATATCCTTTAATTTATAAACTATCACAAAATATCTATTCTTTAAAATACAATTGGATAGGCCGGGCGCGGTGGCTCACGCTTGTAATCCCAGCACTTTGGGAGGCCGAGGCGGGTGGATCACGAGGTCAGGAGATCGAGACCACGGTGAAACCCCGTCTCTACTAAAAATACAAAAAAATTAGCCGGGCGTGGTGGCGGGCGCCTGTAGTCCCAGCTACTCGGAGAGGCTGAGGCAGGAGAATGGCATGAACCCAGGAGGCAGAGCTTGCAGTGAGCCAAGATTGCGCCACTGCACTCCAGCCTGGGCGACAGAGCGAGATTCCGTCTCAAAAAATAAAATAAAAAATAAAATAAAATAAAATAAAATACAGTTGGATAAAGAGAGCCTTGGAATTATGAAATTATTGATGTGAATGAACAGACATTGTTTTCAGCTGAAAGAAAATTTATATTGACTTCCTAAGAAATGAAAACAATTTGATTTTATAGTTGTAGAATTTTCCCTCATTTTACATATATAAATATCATTTGTAATTTTTTAAATTTATTGAAAATACCAGGAAAACTGGTATTAAAATAAGGAATAGCATGACTTTGATTGGTTGCAAATTTTTTTTTAATTTTTTTTAAACTTATAAGGAAGATAAGATCTAGAGGTTTTCCTATGATTCTAAAGTGGAAAGTGTCTTAATTACAGGTTTCTTAAACTATGTGGGCCAAATATAATAGATACATCTAATGGAAATCAGAATGAGTTGCATTATGCCAACAGTTAAAATTTTCAAAGAGTTCATTGAGCATTACACTTAATTTTTCTTTTGGCAATAAAAGCCAAAACAGTGTATTTTTACTAGCTGTACTATTTTTGTAAATACGCATAAAGATTTTTTGAAGTAAATTATTTTGAAGTAAACACACAATGTGTTTGAAATTAATTCCTAGTATTAATTTAGGATTATTATTAGGAATTAATTATTAGGAATTAATTATTAATTCCTAATATTAATTAATATTAATATTAATTAACGCAACCTAGCTTAATCAAAATGAGTACATTTTAAAGTTGGCAATAACAGAAAAACACAGATAAGAAGTATTCATTTCAAAATTCACTGTTCTTCTTCCTCCAGGAAAGCGATCATTGTGCGTACGTGTGTGTATGTGTGTGTGTGGTGTAGTGTGTGTGTGTGTGTTTCTCCCTGATGCTGAGTGCTCAGCGTGGCAGTTAATTTCTTCATGGACTGTGGTGCTTTGCTCCTTATGAATTGAAGCTGTCAACTGTGATTTTTCCAGTTGAAGCACTGTTACAAGCTAACATGCTTCACTAGGCACACAAAACTTGCACTATTAACCGATGGCATTCTGCCCTTCCCTGCCAAGGCTTCCTAAGTTACTTTTTACAAGTATTAGTCATTATAGAATACTTTGAAATATTTCCAAATAACACTCCTTTTTTCCACTCTATTCCCCTCAAAAGAGACTGTACTTACTTTATTCCCTTTCAAATAGTATTTAGCAGCAGAATAAAGCCTTTTAAACACACCCCTTTATGCCAAAAGGGGACCTTTCTCTCAAGCCTGTTATTCCACTCCCAGGTACTGGCAAGCGTTTTCTAGTTTTCGTGGTTGCGAACATCATGGGTGCATACCAGGCTTAAGCGAGCTCATCAGAGAGACCACCTACTTCCAAACCCAGCATTTTTGCCACAATACCCCACAAGTGACCCCCATCCTAGCCTTTTCCCAAACCCCTTCAGTCACCCCTTATAGATCTATAGGAGTAGGAACTCGAAATAACAATAGGATGAGGCCAGAAAACAAATGAGTGAAGCTCGCGGATAACGCAGTAGGCAGCTGCCAGGACTATGGAGAAATAGTCTCCCCTGACTCAGGGTAGTAGCAACTATCACCTTCCAGATGACGGCTGCTGCTGGGGAAGGCAGCAGGTCTAGTCTTGCAAGACCTTCAGATTTCTCAAGAGAAGCTACAAGCTCTGGATACTCATGGGGCACTTCTCAACTTCTAAAAGCAGAAACACAGCAAAATGTAATTTAAAACAATCCTGTGTGGGCTAAGCAAAACCTGTATCTGTAATCTCGATTTGATCAGCAAAATAGCAGAGTTGACACCACCCTCTTTTTCCAATTCTTTAAGCAGCTAGAACACTGCTTCATATCTAGTTGATAACCACTAAGAATCACGAATAAATTTATAAAACCTATACATGCATGTAAATATATGCATATAAAATAGAAACGTGTGTATATACACATAGATGCATAGGTTTGCCCTTGTGTTTCAAACCTTGCTGTTTATGGAAACATAAGACAGGCAAGTTTTATGGTTAACATAGTTCACATGTCCAGCTTTTCTCTGAAGACATAATTAAGTTTTCTTGTATCAATTTTTAACAACTTGACAAACTGTAAAGGAGGCCACAAAATATCTGGTCTATAAGGTCATTAATACTCTAATACTTCCACTAATGCTGATAGGAGCGGATGAACACAGCTTCACCAGGAATGATCTTATAAGCTCAACTTTTAAAAAAGAAAAAAAGAAAAGAAAAATATAGGTAGAAAGTGTTTTCCCTTTAAAGGTTTATTTTGCAAGTCCCCCTTATCTCTGCCCCACTCAGGAAAATTGAGTGTAATTCATTTGAGTAGCTGAAATCTCATATGCAGCACAAATGCAGAAGAGTATGAGAAGCAGGAGCAGGAGAAAGAGAGAAACAGGAAGAGAGAGATAAGGAAGAAGGAGAAGAAAAAGGAAGAAAAGGAGAAAGAGGAAGATGAGGCAGAGGATGAAAAATTAAAATGTGATGAAATCAGATCAGATGTGTAATTGTTTTGAGAGTGAAGCTATTTTCAACCTGCCGGATGAGCTCCAGCTTTGTTTATATTGTTCTTTGGCTACAAATAGAAAATAACCTATTTCTAGCTATGTGTGGCGTTTCCTTACTCAGCTTTTTACTTTGTTTTGCTCAAAAACACCTAAACTCCTTTATTTCCTTTTTGGGATCTTGGGACTTGCCCAAGAGCACCTCCACAGCAAGTTGCAAGTGGAACGTACAACCTGAAGTCGTGAAATACGATCCAAACAGGATTAAGCAAGTGGCCCTCCTGACGTGCGGACCCTCTTCTCTCATGAGGCTGGACCTTGCCTTTTGATCATTTTCTTTCCTGCATCTTTCTCATGTGTTAAGCACCAAGCTCAGCTAGTCAAGGGCCTTTTTCATTTAAAATACTAGAGAAGTCCCATTTCTTTACCACTATGTGGCTGCATTTTGCTGCTTTTTCATTACTTACAATAAAAATTGTTCTTTTGTTTTTTGCTCTCCAGCCCAGTTTGTGTAACTGTAATAGCCTGAGTCACCAACAATCAGCCATATTTTGTGATCTACTCTAACTGAGGGGGTCTTCATTTTCATATGATTGGAATTTAAAAGTCTATCTGATGAGGTATAAAAAAAGTATCCATTTTCATGAGGCACAGATAAAAGTGAAGCAGTCATCCCAGGATTTTAGGTTTACTCTATGACTAAACTGAAACCCTTCATATTAAAGCTTTCAAATTTTACAGTAGTGTTTGAGGAGCCACAGAAAATTTGCCAGCTTTCTAAACTGCCAAACTCTACTTCTATGTCAGTTGAATGTAACTAGTGAAGTAATTCGAAGCAAGATATCACAGCGACTTACAGCTCCGCCTCATAGATAAGGCACCACAACTTTAATATGCACCTAAAAGAAATTGCTGCAGTAACTTTAAATTTCCCTACCAGGCATCTTTAGCACTACGGAGGCAAGAATGCTACATAAATCTCACAAGTGGTAGAACGAACACATGGCCTGAGTAGATATTATTCACAGTGGAGAAAGGCAGTCACATATGTGCCCTGAAAAAACATCATCTAAGTCTTGTTCTGGATTCTCTGAACTGATTTGACTAAATTAATTCAAACAAGGAATTTCTTTCCCTGAGACTCTTCTCTTGTCTCTAGCCCCAAATTAATAAGAAGAATAACAAAGCACATCCACAAACCAAATCTTTCTTTCATTGGAAACATCTTTGCAGACATTTATACACAGGCATTTTGTCTGATTTACAGATAAGAACATCGCAGCTGTGAAGTGTGTGGTGACTTCACTACTGGTTTGGCCAGGTCCCTGGCTCCTGGTCAACAGGAGCCGAACTGCAGGGCTCCAGGGGGAAGGTGGCTGCTTTGTTCTATTCTCACACAAACATTTCAAAATAACAATGTTGGCCGGGCGCGGTGGCTCACTCCTGTCATCCCAGCACCTTGGGAGGCCAAGGTGGGTGGATCACTTGAGGTCAGGAGATCGAGACCAGCCTGACCAACATGGTGAAACCTCATCCCTACTAAAAATACAAAAATTAGCTGGGTGTGGTAATGCATGCCTCTAATCCCAGCTACTCGGGAGGTTGAGGCAGGAGAATCACTTGAACCAGGGAGGCGGAGGTTGCAGTGAGCTGAGATCGTGCCATTGCACTCCAGCCTGGGCAACAGAGAGAGACTCTATCTCAAAAAAAAAAGTAAATAAATAAATAAATGAAATGAAATAAAAATAAAAATGTTGAGCATGTTCCAAGTACATTCTAAAATGACATGCCAATCTCTTTAAAACTGACTTTATATTATACCACCCTTTATATGTAGCAAGTTAACATATGTTAATTAACATTACCTCACCTACTTACCATATTTTCTTGTGGTGAGAACATTTAAAATCTACTCTATTAGCCGGGCACAGTGGCTGTCACCTGTAATCCCAGCTCTTTGGGAGGCCGAGGCGGGCAGATCACAAGGTCAGGAGTTCGAGACCAGCCTGACCAACATGGTGAAACCCCGTCTCTACTAAAAACACAAAAATTAGTCAGGAGTGGTGGCTGCATGCCTGTGATCCCAGCTACTCAGTAGGCTGAAGCAGGAGAATCGCTTGAACCCGGGAAGCAGAAGTTGTAGTGAGCCGAGATCGTGCCACTGCACTGCAGCCTGGGTAATGGAGCGAGACTCCATCTCAAAAAAAAAAAAAAAAAAAAAAAAAAAAATCTACTCTACTCACAGTTTTCAAGTTTATAGTATATTGTTATTAACTATAGTCACTGTGATATATAATAAATGTCTTGAACTTATTTCCAGGTTCATTGCATTTTTCACAATAGCCTAGATATAGAATCATCCTAAGTGTCTTTCAGCAGACGAATGGAGAAAGATAATTTGGTATTTATACCATGGAATAGTATTCAGCCTTAAAAGAAGGAAATCCTGTCATTTGCAAACACATGAATAAACCTGAAGGTCATTATGTTGTGTGAAGTAAGCCAGGCACAGAAAGACAAACACCACACTATCTCACTTATCTATGGAATCTAAAAAAGTTGAACTCAGAGAAGCAGAGACTAGAATGGTGATTTTTTGGAGCTGGGGAGTGGATGGATTGGGGAGATGTTGGTCAAGGAAACAAAATTTCACAAAGATAAAAATTAATATCTTATGAGAACACGTGGGCACGTAAAGGCATACACCACACACTCAGGTCTGTCAGAGAGCAGAGGGTAGAAGGAAAGACAGAATCAGGAAAAATAACTGTTACTAGGCTTAACACCTGGGTGATGAAATAGTCTGTACAACAAACTCCCATGACACAAGTTTACCTATATAACAAGACTGCACGTGTCCCCTTGAATTTAAAATAAAAGTAAAAAAAAATGGTATCTATAGATAAAGTGTCCCTTAAGGGTTCCAATAATATCCATTTAATTGATATTAGTGATTACTGCTGTTTGCTTATGTTTCTGTAGGGCAGAGGTCAGCAAATATTTTCTGTAAACAGCAAGATAGTAAATATTTTAAACTTTGTGGCCATAGAGGCTCTGTCATAACTACCAGTTTTTCCCATGTAGCATGAAAGCAGCCAGAGACAAGGGTACACAATTGGGTATGGCTGGGTTCCAATAAAACTTTATTTACAAAAATAAAAGGTTGAAAGAATTTCGCTCACAGGCAGTAATTTGCCCAAACTTGCTCTAGGGAATGGCATTCGTGATGAGACATCAACATCATTCTGAATATTAGCATCAGAATAAAAATGGGGAAGTCCAGAGTAGAGACAAGAGAGAAAAGTGAGAGTAGTTGGAATAGACACTTCACTGCACAGATACCAGGTCCTTGATTGTTAGGTTCTGTCCAGCCCCAACTTTCTCACTTATGGGGTGTTCTAAGTAATCATTACAGAGCACAGGCGACACACAGAAAGACCAAGTCAGAAGGACCTTGAAAGTCATTGCATCCACCCCACTGCCCTGCTTTCATACTACTGAGACCTTGAAGTGGTAAATGTCAAGGATGTAAAGAATTTGGAACTATAATTTCTGGTGCGTTACTATTTCTTCTCTATCACCCCGACCTAGGTGTTTTTCAAAGAGTGATTTTTGTAAAAGGTTTTTGACTTTGTATTAGGAATAAAAAATCTTCTTGGAAGGGTAGAAAGCCTTTGGGGAGGAGGATGCAGTGATTAATCTTGAATATAAGCATGATTTTACCTTTGGGAAGGTGAGAAAATTTAAAAAGCTAGCAAATTTAACATTTAAATATTCTTATTATGACCCAATTTTTGTGATAGATGTTTTATATATCATTTATTTATCATATTGACATATCTGACAGTTAAAGGACAATATGTTCAAAAATTCTAATTAGTTGAATGTTTTCTGCTTTACTTTTTGAATTATGTAATCACTTGCTTATCCTGTGCTATATGGATAAGCATTTCCAACTAATAAACATTTCTCATGTATCTTTAAGACTAAAAAAAATACTTAATTGCTACTAAAACTCTATTTAAAATTTGTTTTCTTTTTAAGTGATTGGCTAGTTTTTACATGATTTCAAGTGATTTGTTTTAAGCAATGGTTTTTATATCATAAATTATAAAAGGTATAATCTTATTTGCCTCGCAAAATGACTTATACCTTTAGATATTTAATACTGTATTGATTTTTCTGGAGAAGAAACACTGATTGGCTCAAAATTAAAATAACATCTTGAATGACTTCATGGAATTTATTTACATTCCCCAAGTAGAGTTGTGATGCGCAACATAATTTATATATCATGAATAAGAAAATATAGAGTAAAATACAAAAACAAATTAAACACCTACAATATTCTAATTTGTAGGATCCTTGCAAGGATTAGATGAGATTATTATATATATAGTCATCATTGTGTCTATTCTCCAGATGAGAAGGCTGGGTTCTGAAGCTAAACTGACCAATGAAGTCATGTGAATTGGGTGTGGATTTGATTCCAGGCCCACATGAGTGCAAGGACCCTCTCTTTTCTTGACTCTATTAGTTGTTCACCTTCAAGGAAATTGCCAACATTTCAAATTTGCCTTAAGAATTTAAAGAGGTCTCTGAGACAGTTCCTTTTGTGCTAATGAATGTGTAAGTGCTGCTTGTTGTGTACATTTTTTTGCGACGAGTTTATTTTACTAAATCATCCTTAACTCAAGGAAAGAGAAGTCCTATTTTGATTAATGTATTCTGTTAATAGTAACTATAAAGTGCAACAGATTGCTTATTTTTAATGGTTAATTTTGTTCAAAGCAATTAATATGGTTCAACTTTTTATTTATCTGTTTCAGAAGATTTGTGTGACTTTTTCCAGATAAGATTGACCTTTGAACAACATGGGGGTTGTGGTTCTGACTCCCCATACAGCTGAAAATCTGAATGCAACTTTTGACTCTCCCAAAACTTAACTACTAATAGTCTACTGCTGGCCAGAAGCCGTATTGATTATTAACATTTTTTATAAGTATTATGTACTGTATTATTACAATAACATAAGCTAAAACAAAGAAAATATTATTAAGAAAATAAGAAAAAATATTTTATATTCATTAAGTGAAAGTGGATAATCATAAAGGTCTTCATCCTTGTCATCTCCACATTAAGTAGACTGGGTAGGAGTGGAAAGAGGAGGGCTTGATCTTGCTGTCTCAGTGGTGGCAGAGGCAGAAGAAGATCAACATTAGAGTGAACCATGCAGTTCATAACCAGGTTGTTCAAGAGTCAACTTTATATTCAATGTTAATTGACCATGTGAAGTCACACGTTTCTGAGCTTCTGGGGAAATGGCAGTAGATGATTAGGAGGCAAATGAAGTTTCTGCATTGATGACTATCCCAGAAGCTTCTTGGAAGAGGTTGTCTATATTGGTTTTCTCTACCAGCTGAGTTCATTATCTGCAGTTCTCTCCTCAATCAAAGCTTGCATAGCCATGGCACACCAAAATGATTGCACAAGATTATAACTCACATTATAAATAGTAATACACGATAACAGTGAATTTAATGTGTCCAGTCTTAAGATATTTATATTTTGAGTTGGTAAAATTGTACATTTCATGAGACTTGAGTGTTTGCTCAGTATGGAACCAGCACAGTAGTAACAACATGACACCACCTACCAAATTATGTAATGATGGTTCTCACTGTACTTATCTCCACATTTTTAATTACTTCACCATATTTTACTGATTATGCTTTTTCCACAAGACACAAAGCAACTAGAAATTAAGTATAAATACCAATTATTTTGGTATTCCTGGAAATAATAAAGTTATTCATTTTGTCCTGACTCTTTGTAATGAAAACCTTAGACAAAATTAGAAAAGCACAGTTTTATTCTGTGTCTACTGTTGCTTCTTTCTATAGCCTTCTTCACATTACTGATGTCCTCTGCCGTCAAGTACCCAAGGCACTATTTTAGCACCCAATGCAGGCAAGCTATTTATCAAAACTATCATCCTATAATTTAGACCACGTTTACTTAGAAAGTGGCATATGAAAATAAGGCCTAACTTTGTGAGAGCTTTTTTAAACACTTCTGACATAAATGATGCATTGAAAAACACACACTAGAATGATGAGAGCCTATGGAAGATGCCTTCACCTGGCTGCTTTCCATATTCTATGCACGTGTAGCCATGACCCTTCAGATCTAAGGATGCTAGCCCTGAACCATTAGAGCAGCTGCTCTGGTTTTTCAGGTAGCTTACTCTGATACAAAAGGTTCTGCGACGCTGACTCAAGGCAGTCCCCAGAGGAGGAGGTATAGTCTCCTCTGTGTGATGCCAGGTTCAGCCCAAGCCTGAAACCCCTTTGTCCTCCTGGCTGTTCTCCTCCACCTCCTCTTCTGACTGAGTCTTTGACTGGGTGCTTCAACGATTAAGCCTTGCCAATATCTCAGTTTTTCTGCACATCAGCCTCTCAAGATCTCAGCTCCTTATTCTACGTGCTTTGATTTATTGTTTTAATAAACCACACAAGGAAGAAAGAAAAGTCCAGTTCTGTAACTATCCTAGAAAGGAATATATTAAGTGTCATGTTCAAAGATCCTCAACCATGTCTGAAGAGAAGCAGTTCACATGCCTTTTTCAATCATTGGTTTATCATTAACTGTGCATGTATGTTTTTAAAACCTAAGGAGGACCATGCAATAAAACATTTTGTTAAAAAATAGAATTTGTGGGTTCTGATTTAAAAAGATATTTGCTAAACAGTGCCCTGTCCTAAGGTCACCACTGCATATTTATGAAGAGTCAAGAGATTTAAATACAGGCTATAGAGATGAGAGACAGACAGAGACCTTTCAAGCATATCTTAATTAGGAAGCATTTTTCTATTAGTATATAACTAAACATCCACTTAGTTCTGAACCTCTGGTCCACACTTGGGCAATTAGTGCTGTCATTCTCAGTGACAGGAATTGTGATTTGCTCGTTTAAATTTACTTTAAAATATCTAGTGGGTTGATCACTGTTTTCAGTCAATGGTTCCTTACAGAAACTGTCAAATACTCCTCCAACTACTCACTCATGCTTTAAATATTATTTGCTCCCAGTTGTCATCGTGACAAAAGAAGGTTATTTGAGGACTTCTTATATAAGTCTGATTGTACTGGCCCCATTCTGTCCTGAAAAGGCTAAACTTTTTTTTTAACTCAGTAGGTGTAATATGATTTGTATATCTTATTGCTAAATGTTAAAATGATTTTGTTGAAGGAATCAGATTAAAATCCTTGTAGAAACCTGTCCCGATAATTCTGAATATTTGTTTCAAACACAAACTAAAAATCTGATTTTTCCAAGTATCAAAAAATTCACTAACCAGTTTAATTTATCTTATCTGTTACGTATTTGTTTTCTTAATCATGTTCTCTCTGTATGTATAATTCTAGAAATTCACAGAGAAATAATACCTAAGTATAATATTAGTTATCTTTAAATTTGGTGGCCCTTATATATCTCAGAAAAATTTCTTTTCACATCACATCAAATGAAAGTGTGATAATAGGTTATATCTACCACAAAACTTAAAATGAATTGATTATTACATAACATGCATTCATTTAACAAATTTTTGTTAGGTATCAACGTTGCTGAGCAAAGCAAGCAAGATTCTAGCTCTCATGGAAGTTACAGTTTCATAACATAAGGATTCTTTCAGTCAGGGTTGTTATCCTTGCCAGTGAAAAAGACCCAAGTCAACAAACTTAAAAATAAAAGTAGGATATTTATTGACTGACAACCTAAATGACCATCAGGACAGAGCTGCAGGTGGCTTCAGGGACAACAACAAGGCTCATTAGACCATCTCCACTTCTCTTATCTCCAACTTTGCATTTATCCTTGTCAGCTTCGTGCACCAGATGGGAAATATATTTCCTTTTTACTTCCAATTCCAAATATCTTGAGGAAAGTCTCTGACTGGCTCAAATTTGGTCATGTGCCAAGCCCTGTGCTCAGAGGCCAGTAACCCTGTACTTAGAAAGACACATCAACTAATAATTGATAAATATGTCATTACAAATATGATAATGTACAGGGCATCCTAAATGCTACAGTAGAAGATCGGAACTAATGTGGAACGGAGGGGAAGACTGCTCAGGGGAAATGAAGTTTGAGTTGACATGTGAAGGATGAATAAAAATTAACTAAGTAGAGAAGTTTGGGAGGCTTTGAAGCCCAAGGCCAACTCCAGCAGAAGGACGAGGAGGGAAGAAGCATGGTGAGTGGGCTGGAGTGATGCAAATGAGAAGGGAGGGGCAAGGAAGGGATGGCTGAGCAGTAAAGATGAGGCTCCATTTTTCAGGAGCCAAGATGGCCGAATAGGAACAGCTCCAGTCTACAGCTCCCAGTGTGAGTGGCACAGAAGACGGGTGATTTCTGCATTTCTGTTTGAGGTACCAGGTTCATCTCACTAGGGAGTGCCAAACAGTGGGTGCAGGACAGTTGGTGCAGCGCACTGTGCGTGAGCCAAAGCAGGGCGAGGCTTTGCCTCACTCGGGAAGCGCAAGGGGTGAGGGAGTTCCCTTTCCTAGTCAAAGAAAGGGGTAACAGACAGCACCTGGAAAATCGGGTCAGTCCCACCCTAATACTGCACTTTTCCAACGGGCTTGGAAAACGGCACACCAGGAGATTGTGTCCCACACGTGGCTCAGAGGGTCCTATGCCCACGCAATCTCGCTGATTGCTAGCACAGCAGTCTGAGATCAAACTGCAAGGCGGCAGCGAGGCTGGGGAAGGGACGCCCGCCATTGCCCAGGCTTGCTTAGGTAAACAAAGCAGCCAGGAAGCTCGAACTGGGTGGAGCCCACCACAGCTCAAGGAGGCCTGCCTGCCTCTGTAGGCTCCACCTCTGGGGGCAGGGCACAGACAAACAAAAATTCAGCAGGAACCTCTGCAGACTTAAATGACCCTCTCTGACAGCTTTGAAGAGAGTAGTGGTTCTCCCGGCATGCAGCTGGATATCTGAGAATGGACAGACTGCCTCCTAAAGTGGGTCCCTGACCCCCAAGCAGCCTAACTGGGAGGCACCCCCCAGTAGGGACAGACTGACACCTCACTCGGCCAGGTACTCCTCTGAGACAAAACTTCCAGAGGAACTATCAGACAGCTGAATTTGTGGTCTCACGAAAATCCACTGTTCTGCAGCCACCGCTGCTGACACTCAGCCAAACAGGGTCTGGAGTGGACCTCTAGCAAACTCCAACAGACCTGCAGCTGAGGGTCCTGTCTGGTAGAAGGAAAACTAACAAACAGAAAGGACATCCACACCAAAAACCCATCTGTACATCGCCATGATCAGAGACCAAAAGTAGATAAAACCACAAAGATGGGGAAAAAACAGAGCAGAAAAATTGGAAACTCTAAAAACAGAGCACCTATCCTCCTCCAAAGGAACGCAGTTCCTCACCAGCAACGGAACAAAGCTGGATGGAGAATGACTTTGACGAGTTGAGAAAAGAGGGCTTCAGACGATCAAACTACTCCGAGCTATGGGAGGAAATTCAAAACAACAGCAAAGAGGTTAAAAACTTTGAAGAAAAATTAGACCAATGGATAACTAGAATAATCAATGGAGAGAAGGGCTTAAAGGAGCTGATGGAGCTGAAAGCCAAGTTTGAAGATCTACGTGAAGATTGCAGAAGCCTTGGGAGCCGATGCGATCAACTGGAAGAAAGGGTATCAGTGATGGAAGATGAAATGAATGAAATGAAGTGAGAAGGGAAGTTTAGAGAAAAAAGAATAAAAAGAAACGAACAAAGCCTCCAACAAATTTGGGACTATGTGAACAGACCAAATCTACATCTGATTGGTGTACCTGAAAATGACGGGGAGAATGGAACCAAGCTGGAAAACACTCTGCAAGATATTATCCAGGAGAACTTCCCCAATCAAGCAAGGCAGGCCAACATTCAGATTCAGGAAATACAGAGAATGCCACAAAGATACTCCTCGAGAAGAGTAACTCCAAGACACATAATTGTCAGATTCACCAAAGTTGAAATGAAGGAAAAAATGTTAAGGGCAGCCAGAGAGAAAGGTCGGGTTACCCACAAAGGGAAGCCCATCAGACTAACAGCTGATCTCTCGGCAGAAACTCTACAAGCCAGAAGAGAGTAGCGGCCGATATTCAACATTCTTAAAGAAAAGAATTTTCAACCCAGAATTTCATATCCAGCCAAACAAAGCTTCATAAGTGAAGGAGAAATAAAATACTTTACAGACAAGCCAATGCTAAGTGATTTTGTCACCACCAGGCCTGCCCTAAAAGAGCTCCTGAAGGAAGCGCTAAACATGGAAAGGAACAACCGGTACCAGCCACTGCAAACACATGCCAAATTGGAAAGACGATCGATGCTAGGAAGAAACTGCATCAGCTAATGAGCAAAATAACCAACTAACATCATAATTAGTTATGGATCAAACTCACACATAACAATATTAACTTTAAATGTAAATGGGCTAAATGCTCCAATTAAAAGACACAGACTGGCAAACTGGATAAGGAGTCAAGACCCATCAGTGTGCTGTATTCAGGGAACCCATCTCACCTGCAGAGACACACATAGACTCAAAATAAAGGGATGGAGGAAGATCTATCAAGCAACTGGAAAACAAAAAAAGGCAGGGGTTGCAATCCTAGTCTCTGATAAAATAGACTTTAAACCAACAAAGATCAAAAGAGACAAAGAAGGCCATTACATAATGGTAAAGGGATCAATTCAACAAGAAGAGCTAACTATCCTAAATATATATGCACCCAATACAGGAGCACCCAGATTCATAAAGCAAGTCCTGAGTGACCTACAAAGGGACTTAAACTCCCACACATTAATAATGGGAGATTTTAACACCCCACTGTCAACATTAGACAGATCAACGAGACAGAAAGTTAACAAGGATATCCAGGAATTGAACTCAGCTCTACACAAAGTGGACCCAACAGACATCTACAGAACTCTCCACCCCAAATCAACAGAATATACATTTTTTTCAGCACCACATCACACCTATTCCAAAATTGACCACATAGTTGGAAGTAAAGCACTCCTCAGCAAATGTAAAAGAACAGAAATTATAACAAACTGTCTCTCAGACCACAGTGCAATCAAACTAGAACACAGGATTAAGAAACTCGCTAAAAACCGCTCAACTACATGGAAACTGAACAACCTGCTCCTGAATGACTACTGGGTACATAATGAAATGAAGGCAGAAATAAAGATGTTCTTTGAAACCAATGAGAACAAAGACACAACATACCAGAATCTCCGGGACACATTCAAAGCAGTGTGTAGAGGGAAATTTATAGCACTAAATGCCCACAAGAGAAAGCAGGAAAGATCCAAAATTGACACCCTAACATCACAATTAAAAGAACTAGAAAAGCAAGAGCAAACACATTCAAAAGCTAGCAGAAGGCTAGAAATAACTAAAATCAGAGCAGAACTGAAGGAAATAGAGACACAAAAAACCCTTCAAAAAATTAATGAATCCAGGAGCTGGTTTTTTGAAAAGATCAACAAAATTGATAGACCGCTAGCAAGACCAATAAAGAAGAAAAGAGAGAAGAATCAAATAGATGCAATAAAAAATGAAAAAGGGGTTATCACCACGGATCCCACAGAAATACAATCTACCATCAGAGAATACTATAAACACCTCTACGCAAATGAACTAGAAAATCTAGAAGAAATGGATAAATTCCTCGACAAATACACCCTCCCAAGACTAAACCAGGAAGAAGTTGAATCTCTGAATAGACCAATAACAGGCTCTGAAATTGTGGCAATAATCAATAGCTTACCAACCAAAAAGAGTCCAGGACCTGATGGATTCACAGCCGAATTCTACCAGAGGTACAAGGAGGAACTGGTACGATTCCTTCTGAAACTATTCCAATTGATAGAAAAAGAGAGAATCCTCCCTAACACATTTTGTGAGGCCAACATCGTCCTGATACCAAAGCCTGGCAGAGACATAACCAAAAAAGAGAATTTCAGACCAATATCCTTGATGAACATTGATGCAAAAATCCTCAATAAAATACTGGCAAACCGAATCCCGCAGCACATCAAAAAGCTTATCCACCATGATCAAGTGGGCTTCATCCCTGGGATGCAAGGCTGGTTCAACATATGCAAATCAATAAATCTAATCCAGCATATAAACAGAACCAAAGACAAAAACCACATGATTATCTCAATAGATGCAGAAAAGGCCTTTGACAAAATTCAACAACCCTTCATGCTAAAAACTCTCAATAAATTAGGTATTGATGGGACGTATCTCGAAATAATAAGAGCTATCTATGACAAACCCACAGCCCATATCATACTGAATGGGCAAAAACTGGAAGCATTCCCTTTGAAAACTGGCACAAGACAGGGATGCCCTCTCTCACCACTCCTATTCAACACAGTGTTGGAAGTTCTGGCCAGGGCAATCAGGCAGGAGAAGGAAATAAAGGGTATTCAATTAGGAAAAGAGGAAGTCAAATTGTCCCTGTTTGCAGATGACATGATTGTATATCTAGAAAATCCCATTGTCTCATCCCAAAATCTCCTTAAGCTGATTAGCAACTTCAGCAAAGTCTCAGGATACAAAATTAATGTACAAAAATCACAAGCATTCTTGTACACCAACCACAGACAAACAGAGAGCCAAATCATGAGTGAACTCCCATTCACAATTGCTTCAAAGAGAATAAAGTACCTAGGAATCCAACTTACAAGGGATGTGAAGGACCTCTTCAAGGAGAACTACAAACCACTGCTCAGTGAAATAAAAGAGGATACAAACAAATGGAAGAACATTCCATGCTCATGGGTTGGAAGAATCAATATCGTGAAAATGGCCATACTGCCCAAGGTAATTTATAGATTCAGTGCCATCCCCATCAAGCTACCAAAGACTTTCTTCACAGAATTGGAAGAAAGTACTTTAAAGTTCATATGGAACCAAAAAAGAGCCCGCATCGTCAAGTCAATCCTAAGCCAAAAGAACAAAGCTGGAGGCATCACGCTACCTCACTTTCAACTATACTACAAGGCTACAGTAACCAAAACAGCATTGTACTGGTACCACAACAGAGATATAGATCAATGGAACAGAACAGAGCCCTCAGAAATAATGCCGCATATCTACAGCTATCTGATCTTAGACAAACCTGACAAAAACAAGAAATGGGGAAAGGATTCCCTATTTAATAAATGGTGCTCGAAAAACTGGCTAGCCATATGTAGACAGCTGAAAATGGATCTCTTCTTTACACCTTATACAAAAATTAGTTCAAGATGGATCAAAGACTTACATGTTAGACCTAAAATCATAAAAACCCTAGAAGAAAGCCTAGGCAATACCATTCAGGACATAGGCGTGGGCAAGGACTTCATGCCTAAAACACCAAAAGCAATGGCAACAAAAACCAAAATTGACAAATGGGATCTAATTAAACTAAAGAGCTTCTGCACAGCAAAAGAAACTACCATCAGAGTGAACAGGAAACCTACAGAATGGGAGAAAATTTTTGCAACCTACTTATCTCACAAAAGGCTAATATCAAGAATCTACAATGAACTCAAACAAATTTACAAGAAAAAAACAAACAACCCCATCAAAAAGTGGGTGAAGGACATGAACAAACACTTTTCAAAAGAAGACATTTATGCAGCCAAAAAACACATGAAAAAATGCTCATCATCACTGGCCATCAGAGAAATGCACATCAAAACCACAATGAGATACCATCTCACACCAGTTAGAATAGCCATCATTAAAAAGTCAGGAAACAACAGGTGCTGGAGAGGATGTGGAGAAATAGGAACACTTTTACACTGTTGGTGGGACTTTAAACTAGTTCAACCATTTTGGAAGTCAGTGTGGCAATTCCTCAGGGATCTAGAACTAGAAATACCATTTGACCCAGCCATCCCATTACTGGGTATATACCCAAAGGACTATAAATTATGCTGCTATAAAGACACATGAACACGTATGTTTGTTGCAGCACTATTCACAATAGCAAAGACTTGGAACCAACCCAAATGTCCAACAACAATAGACTGGATTAAGAAAATGTGGCACATATACACCATGGAATACTATGCAGCCATAAAAAACGAAGAGTTCATGTCCTTTGTAGGGACATGGATGAAACTGGAAAACATCATTCTCAGTAAACTATCGCAAGGACAAAAAACCAAACACTGCATGTTCTCACTCATAGGTGGGAATTGAACAGTGAGAACTCATGGACACAGGAAGGGGAACATCACACTCCGGGGACTGTTGTGGGTTGGGGGGAGGGTGGAGGGAGAGCATTAGGAGATATACCTAATGCTAAATGACGAGTTAATGGGTGCAGGAAATCAACATGGCACATGGATACATATGTAACAAACCTGCACATTGTGCACATGTACCCTAAAACCTAAAGTATAATAAATAAATAAATAAATAAATAAATAAATAAATAAATAAATAAAATAAAATAAATAAATAAATAAATAAAAAGATAAGGCTCCATAGGCGTGCAGGGTCCAGATCCTGCAGGCCTTCGTAGTTACTCCAGAATGGTTTTTATTGTCAGACCAATGGATAACTTATTATGGCAAGCTGATTTTCACTTCAAAATGATCACCCTGATTGATCATTTGAAATTGGATTGGAGGAGGAAAAAAATGAGATGGAGAAATCAGTTAGGAGGTTATTACAGTAGTCTAAGTGAGAAACTAAGCTTGAACTGGGGAGAAAGCATCAAGGATGTTGCTGCGGATGCTGCGCCTGCTAAAAGGCACAACTCAAAAGGATGTGTACAGATTTCTCCATTCCACCCCAGGCCATGGTTTGCGGCCCAACCATGCAGTGTAACCTGGATGTGCCCATCTGCTACTGGCTTCTCTGCATCTCCATCTGCTTCAGCATAACTCACTCCACAACTACTTTAATACACCGATGCAGAAGAGAGTAAGAAAGGAAGAGCTCTTCAGTGAGTATTCATCTTTCATCTTCTTATTTCCAAGTCACTAAACCCAAGAGGCCTTGTTCTTTCTTCTTTAAGTGAAAGTTCTGAGTGAATCTTAGTACAGTGAAACTGGATATTCATGACTATCCCAGTGAAGACCGTGCTAGTCTCTGTTCTAGACCTATGTTTGGGGAGGTTTTTAATATTTTGTTTTGTCCAATAGTGTTATACATTATTGCTGTTTATTAAGTAGAGCTTAAACTAGATTTAAACTATCCCATTTGGGTTCTTCTTATGTGAAGGTTTGTGTTGCTATTGTTGTTATTGTCATTTTAAGGTCACATTTGTTTTCCAAAATATACTTTATTAGGGCTAAAGGCAATTATTTCAGCTCATTATTGATCAACTTTTCCCCCCAAAAGTAAATGTATTAATTAGAAACTGATCAAAAATAAAAATGGTGAATTTACATTATCTCAAATAGTGTGTTTCATAGTCTTATTACAAACGAACAAAATTGCAGCAGAAAAGATATTTAAACCTAATATTATACAAATTCTATAAATTATTAACAAGTCTCATAATTGTAATAAAATAAAAGGAAGCCATCCATTCATCAAATGATTCAAACTTTGTTAGTCTGAGTTGTAATTGTATCATCCGAGTATGATAGCAAGTGACTATTGATAATTACTGGATTATCACTCAAGTCGCTTCATGGATATTATTTTATGAATTTCATAATTAGTAACAATGAGATTATAGTTTTTGAAAAAGTATATAATTAAAAAATTGATGTGAATTGGCTAACCTCTATAGTCACACCCTTACCAAAAATTATGAAATACATATAGAATGAATATGACAAGCTCGAGTATCAATTAGAATTCATTAAAATATCAACATTTTGTATGAATAACGTCCATAAGACATACAAATATATATAAGTGAGTGTGTGACCAGGTCATTAACTGCAATGTATAGTGTAACAAATAATAAAGAATTACTTTAATAATTCAAATAAGGCAAAAGTACAAAAATGCAATTATGCAAGTGTAAACGATAATTATGCAATCCAGAGCAGCATTTGATTAAGTTATTCAAAGTCAAGAATTCAACTGGAAGATTTATATCTATAAAAACTTCACTGAAATTTATTATTAAATCTGCCAAAGTTTTAAATAAAACTTTTTGATGTAGTCAGCAAGTCTAATTATTTTATCATTTACACTTATTTCTCTTATTTTTATGTTTATATAGGCTAATAAATAGAAACCTAGTTATATCTAAGGAACTTTTTCAAATTCTGCAAAAACAATTAGAATATCTCACAGTATACTGTTCTTAAAGACTGATCACTTTGTGTTATAATTATTTGCTTACTTCGTTTTCGGCAGGTAGATATAATTAGAGTGTTACTATAAATAATTTCTTTTGTAACATAAGTTCATCTGTAGTATGATTAAGCTTTCCTTATGGTTTTACATTTTATTTTAGAACAATAAAAAGAACAATGGCCATTGATGACTCTGCATAGAACCTACTGTGTTTCTGGTCCCTGAACCAAGCGGGAGAGATTCTCTCTGATCTGTTTTGTATTGAGAAAAATATAGACTTAAAAATTGACATGCAAAGTGTAGATAGTACTTTAGCTCAAATACATAGGAAACAGCTGAAGCACAAGTTAAGAATTCACACGTTGATGGTGCTCTACAAAACATAGTATCAACAAAATAGTTGGTAATTTGAAGGTTTATTGCAGATATTAACAACATGAAATGAACACACACGCCTCTATTAAGAATATAAGTGGTACAGTTGTGCAATGTAAATTGTATAAAAGATCATTATATATGAACATACTTATGGAAGATCTTCAACTTCTGAGGAAAATTCATCTCTACATATAATACGTGTAAAAGTTATATTTATTTCATGCCCTTAGTTGAAAATAAAACACATTTTCTTATTTTACATTTTATGCTTTTTATATTATAGCTATAAATATGAGAAATATGTTTCTTAAATACCAACTTTACACTGTGACCAATCAGGATATGAAATTTTTTTTGCATAAAATAGACTGGAGATGTTGCTTGGCAGTGATATAATAAAGTTTTGTTGTAGGAGATTTGTAAGAAAAATAGCTAATAAATTACACTGTTTTGTCTAGATTGCTTTTCACTGAGTAGAAATTCACATCCACTTAAAGGAGAGAACACATCTTGCAAAATTTCATGGAAGGAAAATGAAGCCAAAGGAAAATGCAAAACACACGAGGCAGATGTAAATTATTCACCAGGATAAGCAAACTATCCTCAGAGCCTATTAATCAGAAAGTAAACCATAAAGATACTCTTTGAACACACAATTTATATATGTGAGAAATAAGCACGCGCTACTCTACAAAATCAACTACAGTACAAGTGTTCCAAGGAACAGATTGATGGGGTATCAAATAAATGTCAAATCACAAAATATTGTGCCGGGGAAAAAATGAGGGAACATAGAAGCCTCCTCTCTGTCAAGTTCATTGACCTGCCCTAGCTGCCTTTGTTCTTTTCCATTTCTCCCTAATCTACTTATTTTATTTTTTATTTTTTTTCTCTGCCACCAGCTCCATTACTTGCCTAGTCTCTGGCCATATCGACTGAAAAATGAGATGCTGATTTTTAGCTTCTATCTGCCCTACTGTCTTGGAAATAAATACAATCCTCTGCCCTTTTATTCTACAAAGTGATTTCTAGCTGTTAGCTGAGCGGCAGGGAGTATGTATAGGAAACATTTGGAAAGTTATATAGACTCAAGAAAACTGCAAAGTAGTATTTTTTGTAGTCCTAGGTGTGCAATGAAATTTAAATAGTGCTGTTTTGTTCTTCATCTATAGCCCTTTTCGTGACTTCTTAAATGTGTTCTGGAAGACTTTCTGGTTTGCTTGTTAGTCATTATCATCAAACAATACCAAGTCACTAAAATCATTACATAGATTGGGTGAGTTTGGGTTTGCCACAGGTTCCAGAAAAGATTCTCAGTTTTTAATAATCTGCACGTCATCTTCTGTAAAGGGAGAATGTCCTTATTAATCCAATAATTATCAGGTCATTCCTGCAAAGTTACTCAGATGCCTGTGCCCAAAGGTTCCAAAGTTGTCAGCCTCTGCAAGTCCTTATTTACCATTAACTCATTTTTCAGTGTCCCACTAAGGTTTCCCAGGGCACAATCAACAACTAATAGTGAAAAAGCTGATTCTACACACACATGATGTTTACATTATTAACTTATCATTCAAAGCTAGTTATGTCATGGGCCTAAAGAAAACAATCCCAAACTCTCACTCGGTATGTCTTATGCAGACTTTTACTCACTATTCTCAGCAGCTCTGCAAAAGTAGAAATTTCCTTTCCAAAGATCACAGCCCGTACCTTCTCTCACTAACTTTCACTATCTAGTTATGTGACAGCCTTACTTCTCAATTCTTTTGCTGATAAGAGATAGCTGAAACAACTTGAATGTATGTGATGGCTATCCACGCTTTCTTTTGCATCAAGTCCTCATGCCTATCTAGTCATTCCACCTGGATATATTTTACTATAGCAGAAACAAGGTCGAGAACAATACCTACCAAGGAAGAAAATGGTAATTCAAAGAAGTTTTGCTGTCTCCCAGCCTCCTTTTTTTCATTTTTTTTTTTTTTTTTTTTTTACTAGAATAGCTTTCTCCAGTTAACTCATTGCACAAATTCAGGATTTTACTTCTAGAAATTTCCGTGAATAGTTAAGAGTCACTCATAGCACGATGGAATGGTTCAGTCTGAGGAAATTGTTGGTTCGCTATGGTAGGAGGCAGGGAGGGAGGGACGAAGGGAAGTTTGCCTCAGGAACCATACCTAGCCCAGGGAAGGTAAAAAGGCAAGAGGGTTCTCTTACCAAAACTGGACTTTTTCTTCTAGTCTTTCCCAGAACTGCAGTTAACCACCTAGGTCGGTTTTCCCAGAAAGACACCATGAGTGTTATAAGCCATGCTATTTAAACAAAATTAGTATAATAAATGTGGGATCATCCCAGAATAAGCAACAAGCAAATTTATTTCTCTTCTTAGTTAAGGAACCTGAAGTAGAAATAATAAAATTAAGATGAAAACAAGTGTTGCAAGAATGTGGCAAGGGCGGGGGGAGCCCTGTGCACTGTTAATAGGAAGATAAATTACTACAGCCTTTACAGTAAACAATATGGAGTTATAAAAATTAAAAATAGAACTACCATATGGTACAGCAATCACACTTCTGGGTATATAGTCAAAGAAACTGACATCAGTACGTTGAAGCTATATCTGCACCCCCATGTTCATCAGCATATTTAAAACAGGCAACTTCTAGAATTAACCTAAGTGTCCATCAACAAATAAACAGATGGAGAAAAATGTGGTATATATACACAGTGGAATAATCTTCAGACTTTAAAAGAAGTAAATTATGTCATTTGCAAATACATCGATGAAGCTGGAGATCATCATGTTAGGTGAAATAAGTCCAGCACAGAAAGACAAATACAGCATGATCTCATGTATAAGTGGAGTCATAAAAGGGTCAAACTAGCAGAATTAGAAAGTAGAATGCTGTATACCAGAGACTGGAGGGAAGGGACAGGAGATATTACTAAAGGGATACAAAATTTCAGTTAGACAATGGGAATAAGTTCAAGAGATTGATTGTATATCATGGTAATTATAGTTAATAAAATGTGTATTTGAAAATTGCTAAGAAAGTGTTCTCATTACCCCCAAAAATTATGTGAGGTAATGCATATGACAATTAGCTTTATTTATCCATTCTACAATGTAAACATATTAAAACACAATGTTGTATACCACAAATATATATAATTTTATTTGTCAATTAAAACGTTCTTAAAGAAAGGAAAAAGAAAATGTATTCTGTTATAAAAGAAATAATAAACAAATGAGTAAAACCATTTATATTTAACAGAGGAAAGAGAAAGTTCAAGGCAGTTCTACCTACATAGGTTATTATGACAGGATAGAAAATAAAAATCCATATATTTTTTATTAAATATTAAGTATTTTAAAAAAGAAATAGGTTTTCTAAAATTTTAAATTCATAAGAAAAATATTGATTTCCAGCCTCTCCCTGCCCTGGTGGGCCTTAAACTTTTACAGGCCAAATAAATATATATATATTTTTAGAGTAAGCAGGGTTGACTTTTCACAGAGAGACCTAACTAGTTTGTTATCAAGAGACATATTTCAAAGTCCAGAGAATATAAAACATATTCAGATCCTCTTTAGCCTTACTCCAGAGATGAGCTACTTCTCACCTACTAGGTGTTTATCAAAGCAGTGTTTAGCTTCATGATTTAAAATTCAAAAAAA